>NW_021632551.1:0-69208 GCF_004799145.2 Neltuma alba
ACTTTTTCCATATTTTTATAACACTTTTTGGCTCATTTTAATGATATTTGTGCTTAATTGAGATTGAGGGTCTTTGTTTTGAGTTACTGTTATTTGAGGGTAACATTGTCATATTTATTCATTAATTGGATTTAATTAATTTCTGGGACAATCGATACCTCAGACCATTACTTTTTATTTCAGGACACTCAAGAAGAAGAGCCAAGAGTGAAGATCAAGGAAGTCCAGCACACAAGATGGATTGACACTTCTACCAGGTTTCGCCGCGGCCAATATTGTCTTCACCGCGACGAAGACACTACTTCAGCAGAAGTGCTCTTGGCCAAGGTTCGCCATGGCGAACCCCTTGAATCAGCAACCCAGACCTGAACCATTTTCACAAATTTTACCTACCCACTCTCATAAACCGACCCAATACACCCTATTACCGGTTTAGAAACCCTATTTTCATGTAAGTGACACCATTCATTCAGACCATAGCCCCCCATCTTCGTTCTCTCTCTCATCTTTCTCTCATCTAACCCTAATTTTCTCTATTTTTCACTGTCAAACCTCCACCATGGGAAGCTCAGATTCATACTTAGTTGAGATGCTTCAGATTTCTATGAGTGGCTAGGCGTTTTCCTTCCTCCTCTTGGAGGTGTACCAATGGTTGGAGTTCAATGAGCTAAGAAGGGGAGTAGTTTAATCCTAGTTCATGCTATGAATTTATAAGTTTCTAGGTTTAGGATTTGTATTTTGTAGCTGAACTACTTGATTATAGTTGTAATCAGCTTGGATTTTCATATGTGTAGTGAATTGATTATTGTAGAACTTTGAGCTTAAATATGTGAAGTCTCATATATGTCAGTTGTAATCTTTTGATTCTCTTTACTCTTGCACGGTTGTGTTTTGATATTGAGACGATTTTAATTGCATTTGACCTGTTGCATTAATCAATTTTTCTATACACACTAAGAGCACTTAACAAGATCTTGAGAAATGGAGTTCATTTATCAAGATTCTGGACTCAAAGAGTACTTTGAGGTTTATCAATTCAAAACTTAGTGATTTCTACTCCCATATCAATTGATTTTGAACTATGACAGCCTGAGCACAGTTTCAAGAGGAACTTGATTATCATTTGGTTATTGTCTACCTGCATCCATCACCTATTCCCTAAAATCCAAACAAGTATATACATATATTTTTTTTACCCTTCATCCAATTCACTTGATGATTTCGAAAAAAAACCAAACCCTTTGTTTATATTTAAGTTTGCATTGCATGACATTTAAGCTAATTTAGGTCCATTTTGCTAAGGCTCCGTTTAATTGAGACGACTTGAGGTTGCACCCTATAGTGCAATCCTTGGATGAAAGTTTTGATTTAACCTCCAAGGTCTAGAAAAGGTACTGGGTAAGAATCGCAGTAGACCCCGACAGCATCCAGCAGTGGATGACATGCTTTTGCAAGCACAATCCACCATCCTTCAATGGGGTGATTGACATCTAAGCAGTAGAGGACTGGATCATTTGCTTGAAAAAGATTTTCAAAGTTCTGGATTGTCTGACTAAGTGAAAAGCCCAAATGGCTATTTACCAGCTAGAAAAGGATGCCGATCATTAGTGGAAGAATACCAAGATTCTTCTGGATGCTCGGAACACGAGGGTGACATGGGAAGTGTTCCTGGAGCAATTCTATAAGAAATATTTTTTGAGGTCAATCAGGGATGAAAAGGAAGCGGAATTCCTAACCCTGAAGTAGAAGGATAACGAGTCATTTGATGAGTACTTAGCTAAGTTTAGACGTCTTTCCCACTACTCTGGTTACCTGCGTTGCTGAGATGATGAAAGGTAGATGACCAAAAAGATGGTCAGAGGACTAAAGTGGTCCTTAAGGAGATAATTGCTCCCATACAGTTCGAGCACTTCAACAAGGCAGTTGAGGCTTGCCAAATTATAGAGAACAGCTTGAAGTATTATTTGATGATTGAGCCTACTCCCAAGTTAGAGAAGGGAGATCAAGGTGGCACCTCTTCTGATGTGAATAGGAAGAGGAAGAGGCCATGGGACAACCGAAAGAGTAAGAAGGGAGGTAAGCCCTCAAATGGCAAGGAATGCCCAATTGCGGCAAGAGTCACGGTGATAGAACGTATATGGTCGAGCAAAATGTTTACTACACTTGTAGCAAGTCCAGAACTTCTCAAGAGAATGCCTGCAGAATACAGAGAAGGCAAGGTCACACACTGAGGATGAGTATTTGTTATCACAGGGAAAGAAGCCTGGAAGCCTCCGAAAATGATCCAAGAAACGATCATTCGTAACAACTTCCCAATGATTGCAATGTTTGATTAGGGTGCTAGTCATTCTTTCATTTTGTATGCCTGAGCTAAAAGGCTTGGCTTGATTATGAATACATTCCCTTATGACCTGTATGTGTCCACACCAACACAAAGAGGACAATTACATCTGATGGGTGCTTAAACTGTATAGTTGGTTATGAGCACTGTTGTATTGCTTTAGACTTGATATGTATGCCTTCCATGAAGTTGATGGGGCAATTAGATTGAATTAGTTGTCTTCCCATAACGACAAGGACAAAACCCTGATCCTACCCCTAAGAGAAATAGAGTAAATCTGGAAGTTAAGTTAAACTTCATAACGGATGCCCAGACAGGTAATGGTATGATGAATGAAGCTTGTAAGACTAGCAGAGGTTAAGAGAAAAGTATGTTTTGTCATGATAAACCAAGGAAATTAGTAGGATGGACAGATACGGAGTGATTATCAAACGAGGTGGTAACTTCTATCGCTACAAACAAGGATTCTGGTCATGACAGATGAACAGAATAACTCAGGTGTTGAGGTGATATCTCAATGAGATATAATGACTTTTAGAGGTCGCAGAGAGTAAGATAAGTAGAAGTCAGAAAGAGAGAGGTAGTCACTATTTAGAGTTATCAGATTCTCCCTTAAAAGAAAAGTAATGATAGGGAGTTAAATAAGACAGTTAGGGTTTGAGTCTTTACACCATTAAGAAGGTGTAAGTGGCAACCTAAGCTAGACAAACTCTTACGGCCTCGTTAGGGCTAGGGCACCATAATAGAGTAGCTATCTTAAGTTCTGGAATAGATTAATAGAAACTTTGAGATAGTGAAGTAAGATAGAGAGCCCTAGTGAAATGTCTTAAGGATCAAGAAGAAGAGGATGAGACAGATAGCTATGCAGGGAACTAGCTTAGAGGTTGGCATGTTCCCCTTAATGTTAAGAGATACTCAGTCGCTTGGAGTTTAGGTTGAGAGGCACCCTTTTTCAAGGGATAAGGTCTTGGCTAGGAATTTTCCTAGAGAGGTCCTCCAAATTAGAATTTATGTTGCTCAAGATGGAGCAAGGTACCCATAAACATTGTAATTAAATACATGGCATCATTGGCATCCATAACATAAATTACATAATAGGAGAATTACACATTGAATAATAACATCATTCATTAACGTCAATAATTCTCCACTTTCTTCTCCTTGCCTCTTGTGCCATTATTGCCTACCATTGATTGACCTAAATGTTTGGTTAGGGAGGGGTGAGATTCGGGAGAATCTCAGTAGCAAACGCTACCCATAAGCATGCAAGACATAATGCACATGCATGACATGTTATAACATTAACACATGAATGCCATGGAAAGTAAGCTAAAGCATTTCATGCTTCCATAACATATTACCAAGGCAAAACATAACATAAACTTGCAAACATAATTTTGCAAACATCTTATCATAGCTTAGTCACATCATGGCAACACAACCACATCATGCAAGTATACATATCAAGCACACAATACAAGTAAGTTTACTACCTTGTAACATAGCTTTCCTCGTACTTTTTCTTTGATTCCCTTGTCTTTCCAACCCTATGGATTTTTGGTCAACACCATTAAACATCCTCTTGGATATTCCAAGATCCTAAACACATCAATACATGATGAAAAATGATTATTAGAATCAAGTTATCAACTTATCTCTACTTGATTCTTTCTTGAACATACTTGATTCTTGTTGTTTCCAAGCCGTTAAACATGATTCTAACATCCATATCATCATTCTCCTATTCCAATAAATTTCGTGCAGTACCTCTGAAAGAGAGCCTTTCTGTCGTTCGCCTTGGGGTTCTCAATCAAAAATAAATCCAAGCTATGCAGTATAGTGCAAACTCGGGTCGTTTCACTTTTGGGAGCCTTTATTAATTACCTAAGCCATGCAATGCAATGAAATGGGGTTTTGGGTTTTTAAGACTTAAATGAATGGTGCCTAAACTAAATGCAATGAAAACAAACCTAAGATACTATATTTTTGGTGTTTTAAGATAATAATGATGGAATGGAAATGAATGATAGGAAATCTCTTGAAAATGGCTTTGATGGCAATCATAGTTCACTTAAAATATTGGGAGTTTCACAAATCATTAGGTTTTCTTAATAACAACCTCAATAACTCATTGAGTCCAAAGCTTACATTAATGAACTCATTAATGAAAACTTTGTTAAGCTTCCCTAATGTGTAATTTTGGAATGATCATGCAATTGGCTTAATGAAACACACAATCAACTCAGTACCCAAACACAACTATGCAAGATAAGAGAGAATCATGAGAGTTACAATAAGCATATATGCAACTACATATATTTAAGCACAAAGTTCAACATCAATCAATCCAAATTACAAATGTAATCATTAACCAATAATTACAGTATCAGTCCTAAGTTCCTAACTAAGAAATTACAACTCCTAGACCTAGAAAGCCATAAATCATAGCTAAAAATTGCAAACTGAAACTAAACTCCCCTTTGAAGCTTAGGAACTCAAGCCACACCACCATTCTTCAAGAGTTGATAAACCCTAGCTCTCCATAGCTTCAAGAAAAGCTCCAACTGAAGTGAATCCGTCGGCTATGGTAGTGGGAGTGGAAGGAATTGAGATGGAGTGAATGAAAGATGAAGGAAATGGATGGGGAAGAAGATGGAGGTGGAGAGGCAAGAGGATGGGAGAATAGAGGTGTTGTAGGAGATGGAATGGAGTGTATGGTCGAAAATAGGGTTTCTAAGGGTTTTTGGGGTCCATCTGGGTCGGATCATATGATTAGAAGCTCCATTTTCGCGTTTTGATCCGGATCTGGCGTTGCTGATATGAAGAGTTCGCCGCGGCGAAGCATGCCGCCTAATCTTGTGATTTCGCCGCGGCGAAGCTGTAAGTTGGCCGCGGCGAACTCTGCCCCAGAGATTACTGGTGAGATTTCAATTTGGTGCCGCGGCGAACTCTATTAGTGCTGATACTCTGATCTTGTGTTGTGTCATCCTTTGGTCTTTGATCTTGGCTCCAATTTTCAATTGTCCTACAATAAAAAGCAACAATTTGAAGCATCAATTGTCCTAGAAATCAACTGAACACAATTAATAACCAATTATGACAATCTTAACCTCAAAAAGACACTAACTCAAAGCAAGGACTCTTAATCTAAATTAAGCACAATTATCATCAAAAGGAGCCAAAATCTATGATAAATACCCTTAAAATGATATGAAATAACATAGAATAATTGGGCTAAATCAACCTCCCCATAGGATTTCAATCATCAAAAATCCAATCAAACCAACCACCAACTCAAAAATAACAAGGGAGGTAGAAACTACATCAAAAACGGCACTCGTACCTTGTTTTAGAGCTTGATCTGGCTTGGGATCACTTGGCCTTTCTTTCTCCCTCTTCTTTCTCTCTCTAAAAACCATTTTTTAAGAGCTTCCCTATAGGTTCAAGGTGCATGGACGAAATAGAGGGGTGGGGAGGGGTATTTATAGAAAGCTAGAACAAATCGTGGCCGTCGGTTCTGATTTAATCCTAGCCATTGATCTTTGTTTCTTCTCTAAGAAATTTGCCACATGCCTTCTCTCTCTGCTATTAATCATCATTTTCCTGCCCAAAATATCTTCAAAATTTCGGACCAAGTGGAAGGGAAACAATCAGCCACATATGCAAGCTTATTTCACAAGTTTGCTTGAGATATTTTGCAAAGTCATGATTAAACCTTATCCAACCAACTTGACCATGTGCATGGGCTTAGGGAGCATAGAATCCTTTGATTCTTTGGGCTAACTAAGTGCCCCGAATCTGGTTAGGAAGCAATGGGATTAATCTAGTTCAATCCCAACCGTAATCCTTTACTCGATTTTCTCCTTTTGGGCCTTTATGAGGAAAATTAGCTCAGGGCCTCCAAAAATTCATTTCTTTCCATGAAAAATCCACACTTAATATAAAAGTATGATCTGGAAAGTTTGGGGATTTTTCATAACCTCTATTTTCTCCGGAATCGGGCTTTTACTGATAGAATTTCAGAAGTAAATTCCCCATAAATTATTTCCTTCACTTCCAATGCTTGGGAATAATTTTATAAATTCACATATATTCCCAAGGAACTTAATCATATTTTTCCTTGAATTATTGAGGCCCTTGTATAATTAAAATAATTATATTTCCTCAATTTTCACTATTGTCTTCAAAAATACTATTTTTGAGAAATGTCGAAATAATTTAATTTGGGTTATTTTCACTCCCAAAACATCATATATGACTCAAAAACCCCTAATTTACCTTTTTTGCCTTTTAAAGAAATTTTTGAGAATTTTTCATAAATTTACCATTTTGACCTTTAAGGGACTCGACATTATCGGTCCGGCTCGCTTTTGGGTTTCTGAGCATTGCCAATGTATCTTCCATTGACTCTTAACTTAATCTCCTTGTGGTATACTTATAGAGAAAGGAATATCCCATCCCTCTCTCCTTAGTGACGTAATTAATTAAATAATATTTAACCAGAGTTGGTTTTGCTGAATTATTTTCTATTGGCTCATAACTCCGTCGATATGTCTCTGGGTTTCATTCTTTCCCTTTCATCATAGGGAATTCCTCTAATTTTTCTCAGGTCAAAAGTCAAACTGTAGACAGCTATTTTGACTTTCCCCGGATAGGGTATAAATAGGCTTTAAATTTAATTAAAGCTAACCTTATCAGTTTCTAGGGACAGAATTAATTTTACAATATGTGTAAATTCCTCAACTACTGTTTTCCAGTTTTCCCTGATTATTTGAGGCGGTCTCATAGCTTAAATAATTCAATTTAAGCTACTATCTCAAATTGTCCAAAACCCTGGAATGACTTCAGGGCATTTCTGTCATTTTTAGCCTTATATCGGCTCTGGGATCCTATTCCCATTTTTCTAAGTCATTTGGGCCCTTTTTGCTAACTCTGAGCATTGGCTGACCAGAACTTTTATTATTTACAACTAGGTCCCTACTTGGCCTATAAATCCTTTCTTTGCAATTTGGTCCCTCCTTAGGCCTAACCTTTAGAACCATATCTTGCAAGTTTCTGGCATAACCTCTGGCCCTTAGTTGTTTCCAGTTCGTCATTCTTTAGTCCCTGAATACTATTGTTTTACACATTTACCCTTGGAAAATCTCTTTTCCCTTCCAAGGGATCTCTGGGACTTTCGTTGCATTGGACTTAGTAATCATCCTTTCCTTGTGCTATTACTTGTATCTATGAGCCAAAATTTGGGATGTTACAAAAGGCACCAACTTTGATCATCCAACCAAGATCCAAGGTTAGTTTTTGGTTTTAAGTTGTTCCTTGCCTTGTTTACTCGAGTTATATGGTTGAAATTTCAGGTTTTCTTCCTTCTTTGGTGCTGGCCAAAATGTATAATAAGTAGGGGAGGAAGTTTTATGATTCAATCTTGCTAGAGCACTTCAAAGCATGTTAGATCCAAGTGGTTACAAGAGTTTATAGGTTGATTTTGAAGTGTTTTCTTTGTTATGATGCATGAGAACCTTTTCGGCCAAAGCAAGATCTGGACCCTAGGATGTGTTTTTCAAAGTTTTGATGTTTCCATTGTATTCAAAATGAAAAATGGTGTAGGGTGAACCTAAAGAACAAGTGTTGGAAGCCATAGAATCAAAGTTACAAATTTTAGATTTTGAACCCTAATGGTTCGGCCAAGCTGAAAACTGGAAGAGGAAGTTTTATTTTCTTAAATCCAAGAAGATATTTAGAATCTACATGAAAAATCATGTAGGAATGAGTTAAGAGGGAATTTTTAGGATTTAAGAAAACAAACTCTAAAAATTAAAGAACAAAGGTGGATGCTTTAAGGGACAAAGATTATTCTTGAGTTATGTTATTGATTTTTATGAGGAATGGTTGATGATCCTTGCTGTCCTTTTTGTGGATTGCCATGTTAGGGTTTAGCATTTGTGGAAGCAAGAAGGAAGAACAAGAAAATATAAGAGCATTGGATTAAGGTAGTAAGATTTAATTGACCATAATGTTGAGTGTTGCATTGATTGCTATGCAATTTCATGTGCTATTATGTGGTTGAACTAGATGATGATGATGATGATTGTATAGCTATACTCCTTGCTTTATGTGCCTTGGCTGTTATATGTTATAGTGCTACATGTATGAGGTAAAGTAGTTCCCTATTAATAGTAAAAGGTTGGAATGCTTGTAACTGATGCATATTAATGTTTTGGTTGATTGATCTTGCTATTGGGATTTCATTAAAATCTCATCCCCCATATGTAACCTAATATTTTAGGAACTGAATCATCAAACGGGAGGCTGCAAATTGAAGGATTAATATGGTGATGAGCCATGAGAAAATATTTATATTTGGTTATGTACAAGTATTTATGGTTGGTGCTGTAATCCCTAAGCAGGACGCCAATTTAGAGCCATGTTTTTTTATGTTACCAAATGAATTTCTGCACAAAATTTAGTAAGCTTAAATTTGACGTCATGAGCTTCAAATCAATAGGCAGTACGTTAAAAATAACCAACTACACAATTTTTAATGATTTTTCAAAGTTAAGGTTTAGAATCTGGAAAAAGGATTTTTGCTAAATGGACAGAGGTGAATTTCACAAAAACTTGACACTTTTTCAAATAGAATTGGTTCATAAGATTATTTTTTCTTGAAAACGAATTCAAAGAGCTTTTAATAGAATTTTGAACCACTCCATTTTTATTTTTTTAGATTAAGTTATGAATTTTTGAAGTTGAGCCAGAAAACTGGATTTTTACCTGATGAACAGTAAAAATCTGAAAATCAGCGTTTTTTATGGATTTTTGAGCCCAAGACCATCCATGGTGGTCTAAAATGGTTTTAATTAAACTCTAAGTGGATTCGATAGTAAGGTATGACAGAAAAGTCAAAGAAAGATCAAAATAAAATGGTATCAAAAGAATAAAGTTTTGAAATAAGGCAGTTCATTAGTGGTTTGAAGAACAAAGTTGTGCTTTAAGAGATTAGAGTAAATGTTAGTTGGAAACCTTTCCTAAAATGCTTGGTGTTTTATCATTTTATATCTTTTCACCTCATTTCTTTTCAATTAGCCCTTTCAATCTTCATCACCTCAAAAGTCCTCTTGATCATTGCATTCATGCATTAAAAATGGAGAGGTAGGATTTTAACAAGCTTATGGTAAAGTATTGATTAAGTGGATTTGAGAGAGAATTACCCCAACTTTGTGAGTAGAGTGAGATAGTTTATATCTTGAATGTTTTCTCTTTTGTTCATTCCCATTGCATTCACTATACTCTACTTTAGTCCCTTCTTATTAAATTAGATCACTATGGTTGCCTGTTTGAAGAGTTGGATTAATAGCACTACCACTTTCTTACTTGGAATTCATAGGGGTTCCTATTTGTATCAATGCTATTCTCTTGCTCTAGTTTTGTTTTGCCTCTGTCTAGGAGTACAAAGGTTTAAGTCTGAGGGATTTGATTGAACCCAATTATTCTATGTTATTTCATATCATTTTAAGGTTTTTTATTATAATTTTTGGTTCTTTTTGGTGATAATTGTGCTTGATTTAGATTAAGAGTCCTTGCTTTGAGTTAGTGTCTTTTTTAGGGTAAAATTGTCATAATTGATTATTAATTGTATTCAATTGATTTCTAGGACAATTGATGCTTCAAATTGTTGCTTTTCATTGTAGGACACTTGAGAATTAGAGCCAAGATTGAAGACTAAAGCATTACACAACATGAGAATTCAAAATATTGAATATAGAATAGTTGGTTGCGGCCAAGAAAATGCTGTATTGTGGCAAAAAGTTTGAAAATATGCATTTATCGATGGCTGGACTGTCGCCTTCCAGATCATCAAGAAAGAGAGTTGCACTAGATAAAATGCAGTATAGGATGCAACCAGTTATTCTTCTCGAGGAGCTTGTTATTGGAAATCCTAGTCTAAATCGGTTTTCAAAAACATTGTAAAAAGGGAGTTTTAGTTGTTTTTGTCACACCCTGATAATTTTATCCTAATTCATGAATGATTTGAGACTGACTAAGGTCAAGTAGTATAGTAGACTGGTAGAGGATCCAGGCTATGAGGAAAAATCAGGATAGGGACATAACGGTCATTTTTCAAAAGATCGGTCAAGAAAGGGCAGTATTGGAAATAATGTCTGAAATTCCTGAAAATTCCCAGAAAATCATGAAAAATAGAAAGGAGGGTACAGAATAATGTTTGAGGCTTAGAAGGTGAATATAGGATAAAAAATAAATTATCAGGGAATTATCTGTAATTATTGGAATTTTTGGTTAATAAAGGAAAATTAGCCAATTTCCATTATTTAAAATATATGGAGGCCTCAAAAATTCAAGGAAAAATAGGGATAAATTATGTGACATATTATTCTAATTTATAAAATTACTACCCACCTTTGGATGTACAGAGGTTAGCTTAAAGAATATTTATTAACGAATTATTATCGGTAGAATATTGATTTTTGACGGAAAAAAATTTAAAAAATTATAGAGGGAGGTAAAACTTGAGAAAAATCATGGAATATCCTTGGAATGAGAGGAATTTAAGGAGGTGTTGAAATCAAAATTTTGTGACAGTAAATTGGACAGGATTGTTGGAAAATCAGACCGAAAATACACAAATAATCAGTGGATTGCACTGATTATTGGATGGGTCATTTTTTTTCCAATATTGAGAGCAATATTTCGGCCAAAATTAGAAGGGGAGGATAAAGTTGGAATTTTTCAAATTGTTTAAGGACATAAAGGGAAATAAGAGACAAAACATTAAAATAATATTTTTTTATCACATGAAAATCACATAGTGAATAGGTGTCCTTCCATGTGTCATGATCTCAAGGCTTGTGGTCTAAGATTTGTCCATGTGTAAAGTGAAAAAAATAGACAGCCGAGATCGCATCTTTTTCTCCAAGGGCATTCTTGGTATTTTGAAAAATTCAAGCCTATAAATACCCCCGTCACCCTTCATAATTCAGCCAAGATGGTTTCCTAGAGAGGGAATGTTTTGCTCTTAAGTTCTAGGAGAGAGAAGGAAAGAAAGAAGAGAGAGAAAGGGAGAAAGAAAGGTTAAACGCCTCTAATCGCCGATTAGGAGCTAATTAAGGTATGTTTACCTCCCTAAGTGTTAATTATTTTTAGTTAATGATTTATTTGAGGAAGATTAGGATTAATTACCTTGATTAATTATGGTTTAGTGATAGCTAAGATTAATCATGTTATTTGATTAAAGATTAGTAAGTAATTAAGGTTAGCTACCCTGATTAATTAGTAATTAGTGATTAGTTATGCTATTTGAAGGAGGATTAATTATGATTAATCATGTTGATTAAGGAATGATTAAAGGTTAATCATGTTGATTAGAGAATAATTAATGGTTAATCCATAAGGGATTAGTAACTTAATCTTAGAGGATTATGTTGTACTAATGACTATGTGACTTGAGGACCTTAATTAAATATTGGATTAAGGATTAAGGGTTAGTGATTAACCAAGAAAGTATGATTAATCATGGATTAAGGAAGAATTCCAAGACCTTAACTGAGGATTAAGGCTTGGTCAAACCAAAGTCAAAGGATTAGGAAAGGTATACAGAAGTTATAAATTGAAAGGCACAAAGGTAAGTATTATATTGAGAAAGAATTGTATACTGGATATGGAATTTACCATACCCTTACTGTATGGTTGATAGGTAATTTCTGGAAACCTAGGAGGACCTCAAGCAAGGAAAACAAGGAGGAAACAGTAAGCATGGAACCGAGGTAGTGTGAACTTGCAATTATTTTGTTGACCTGCATTTGGTGTTTCTGTTATGTGTGTTTATGTGCCATAAGAATGTTTATGTACAAATGATGTGAACTCCTTACAATGTATGCCTTGGCTCTTGCATGATTGAGTTTTGACTAGAATGATTATATGCTCCATGATATGATGACATGGATACAGAATGGTTATGGCATGGCATAAAGACTAGCAATGTTATTTTACTACATGTAGCATGACATCTTATGCATGTTAACCTGATGGTTGTATGTTGAATGCTACTGGGATTTCTATGAAATCTCATTCCTCCTATAACATGATATCCTAGGTGCCACTACTTCCAAGGAGAAGGGAAAAGAAGTAATCATGGTTTGAGGAAATTAGGATCTATGTATTGTATTATATGGTTTTAAACCTTTCTTTTCCAAGCCATGTAAGCATATTCTGATCATGAACACATGACATCATAACCTTTTTGAATGTATATTAATGGTAGAGTAGCTTTATATGCGAGTATGGTCTGCTTATGGTGAAAAACGAAATGGTGCTAGAATTAGTGAAAAAGGGGGATAAAAATGGTCTAAATTTGACCAAACTTTGACCAATTAAGACCATGGCCAAATGGTTGACTTTTCCCTTGAAATTTGGCATGCAAATAGATCTTATTTTTCCCTTTAAAATGAGTGGTAAAACATCACAATCGAAGCTCTGTGCAAGAAGTTATGCCTTTCTGAAGTTAGGCAAAAATCCTAGAAAATAGAAAAATGACCAGATGAACAGTACTTTTTGAAATTAAAATCAGATGTGCTTCTGATTAAAGTGGAACCTAAGGTCATTTTTCCTTGATAGATGATGTTAAGAGCTTCGAGTGAGACTTGGAACGACCTTGTTTCAATTTTTCTAGAATTAGTTATGATTTTTCAAAGTTATGCCAAGTTTAAGGTTATAGTGAATAGTAATGCGGGAAAAGAAATTTTTAAACTCAGATTTTTCAACCCGATAACCTGTAATTGCGCTTCCGAATATCTTAACTTGGCATAATATAAGGATGCAAACATAAGGTGTTACAGTTTTAAAAGTGGTGTAACAAATGTAAAGTGCAGAAAGTTAGCTATTTTTGGTATTTTAAATGAATGAAAAAATGTTTTGGATTAAAAGGGAATTATGGTTAAAAAGTCTCTTGATGATGGAAACTCAGCTATCACAGCTCTTTAGAATGATTAGGAGTTTTGAAAAACCTCTAAGTCTGAACGAAACCCTAAGTAATCACTTGGGTCCAGTGTCTTAATTAATGAAAACTCACTTTAATCAAAGTTAATTAGCACCTCTTAAGATATTACTGAAAACTACTTAGAGAATAGATGAATGAATGATGCAAATGTCCTTTGAATGTTAATCGACAAACACAGAATACCAAGCATGCAGATTGTTCACAATAATCACTGAAAATCAAACTGAACACAAGGATTCAAACTGAAATATTATATAGATTAATCAACATTAACATCATCTAATCCAAATATAATAAAGTAGTCTAAACGCCAGATTTACAATCATAAACCAAGTTTGATACAAGTGCAGAAAGTTCCTAAATCTAGAAATATTCAACACAATATTAAACAAAGGTTTAGGCTATAGGGAAAAAAAACCTCCCCGATTAGATCATTGAGCTCAAGCTTCATCCTCCATTACCAAGAGACTAAGGGGTTTAGCCTCTCATGCCTTTAACCCAATCGCAATCGCTCCAGGAATGAATAGCCATGGTTGAAGCTAAAAATGAAGTTGGGAAAATGGATAAAGAGGGTGTTTGAATGGTTTGATCAATCCAAAAATTCAGAAAATGATGAAGAGATAAAGAAAAATGGAAGTTTTGGGTGTAGGATCAATAGAGACTTGAGAGGAAATAATGGTGGCTCAACCTTGTGCAAATCTGCAGAAAGGAAGAGTTCCTTTTCGTGGTGGCTGCCCCCTTTAGGTATAGAAGCTTAGAAACCTATTCCAAAACGCACAGTTTCACTTAACGCACTTAGGTCATGACTCGAGGAATGTAAGGTCACGACTCAGGGGGGTCAGGTCGCAACCTAATAGGTTCCATGTTGTGACCCCAGAAGACAGAGAGTTCTCGTCTTGACTTGGGTCCAAAACACATAATTTCACTAAGAGGCATCCAGGTCGCGACCTAAGGAGTCCATGTCACGACCAGGGGGAGGCAGAACACTCCCAACTTTTGTGTTTTGGTCCTTATAACATTTTGGCTCCATCCATGCTCCATCATAATTCTTGGGTCCTTCTCTAATTGCCTGAAAATCACAACAAAGAGCTTTGTAAAGACCAACTGATTACAGATCAAGGCAATTAAAATTTAGAAGAGAAAAATGACCCTTTTTATCCCTTAAACAACAAAAATGCAATGCATGATTCAATGTAATCAAATAGATATAAATGCATGCATAATGAGGGTAAAATTGTTGTAAAACATTAGAAAACACTTGAGAAAACCATATAAAGATTGGGTTCTATTACTCCCCCACACTTAAACCTTTGTACTCCTAGACAAAGATTTGAATCATTTTAAAGAAAGTACAGTTGCAATTAGAGAGACTAGCATGTCCAAAAGTGATCTCAAGAGCTAATCGATCAACCTCTTTTTAGGAATACAAGAATGATAACATGAACAATGCCAAGTAATCAGATACAAGGTGCAATTGACTCAAAATGCATGAACAACAGAGATTTGCATACAAGGTATAAGTGTTTGAATCGCTCATCTCTCCTCATTGGGGTTCTTGTCTCTCAATTATCCAAGTAGCAAACATTCTACCATAAGCTTGTAATGACCCTAAAATCTCCACTACTATTCAGCATCCATGTAAAGAATCAAGAGGACTTTTGGGGTTATAGTAATGGAAAGGCTAAATGGTACAGAAAATGGTGAAATCGAGTGTCAAGAATTAAAGAAATGTGAGTTAAATAACATCTATTTTTAGTCAACAAAGTTCAGATCCCAACCTTCTATCACTAAGGGAATACTTTATTCAACTTTATTTTGCTGTGATAACTTATGTATGTATAAGGAGTATTTCTTTACTTTTTTTTTCTTTTTTTTTCCAAAATGCAATAAAAGTAAAATTCCCAATTAAGACCGATAATGATCAGGAAATCATAATTGTTGAGACAAATTCAACTCAATTAACATCGTTGTTCAAAACACTCGAAATGGTGGACAAAATGAGGGAAGTGCAAGCTTAAAAAATGGTTAAGCAACGGATAAATGGTTGTAGGTTATGTTTGGGTATAAAGGTGTAGAAAAGAATGCCTCCATCATATTCAAAATCATAAATGCACACGTAATTTTGACCAAGAGCTAAAACAAGTTCTAGAGAATGTAAACGACATGAATAATCACTCAATATAGGAATTAAAGCTCAAGAATATCCTTCCAACAAGGGTTTCACATCTCAATTGCTCATACAATAAGTTTCAATCAGTATGCACAAGTCACAAGGCATTAAGACACTTATCACAAAAGCAACCCATGAGATAAGGATTATAAAGATCAAGATAATCACTTAAGAACATACTTGAATCCCAAAAGGAACTATAAAGTCTTCAGATAAAATCATTTTCAAAATCCAGTATGCTTAAACGTCCAAGGATGGCACGGTTTTCAAGAAGAACTGTTTGATGCAATGAGGATATATGAAAAAGGCAAAGGTTTACTTGAAAAAGATGCAAATGTAGTTTAAAAAGGTTCCTCCTAAACAGTAATGCCAAAAAGCAAAGAGAAGGGTAATGGTGCACAGCAAAAGAGTCTAGGTCGCGACCTGAATACAATGAGGTCGTGACCTAGGTACACAGAGGCACCAGGTCAGGAAAGGGGGATGAGGTCGCAACCTGAGATCATATACATCGTGACCTGAAATCACAGAGAGCCCTCCCTAGCTAAAGTCACTCTTCAAGTCGTGACTTGAAGCAGTGAGGTCGCGACCTGAAGTTACTAAAACTACCAATGCAAAAAATTTTCAATCTATGGCCAACAATTAACAAGCAAAAACCATTTTAGCAAGCATCAAATGATCCAATTCACAGCAATTCACCATCTACAATCAATTCAAAGTCAAATAATGATGATGAAAGATTGGATTTTTGAAAAAAATTTTGCCAAAAATTCTGAAACAACCACAGAAATGATGCAATAAAGCGAAATGAATTCCTCCCCCACACTTAGACTTTACAATGTCATCACTGTCAGCAGAAAAGGGAAAAAGAATTACAGCAGCCACAAAAGAACAAAGCAAACCAACCATTCATTGCAGAAAAGTTAACATACAAAGGAAATGTAGCTTTTGAGTACCAGGATTACAGGACAAAGCAACAAACAAAAAAAACACAAAACAACGAAGGTAGAAGTTATGAAGTTCAGTTCAAGACTGAAGCACAACAAGTCACCCTTCTAGAGAGAGGAAAAGAGCTAAGCACAAAGGTGGGTAAACTCAAAAATGCGAAGAAGTGTGTGGTGGTGATAGAATAGAAGCACAATTACAATCATATCAAACACAAAGCCAAGGGAAATTATTGAAAACAAACATAGAGCAAACTGAATTTAAAACTACTTCTACTGAGGACATCCCTTCCATAGTCTCTAAAATTCACAGTAAGATAATCTAAGCACAAGTAAATTCATGTGAATAGTAGAAGTAAAGGAAAGGGACGACCTGGCCTTAAGAAGGCGGTGCGGGCTCTTCATAGAGCTTGAGGAAATGACCATTGCACTGAGACATTTTGTCTGTGGCCTCCTCCTTGAGCTCTATCATCCCGAAGTTATGCACTTTCATCACAATGTAGGGTCCATCCCAGCTCGTCTTGAACTTACCCTTCTTAAATTTGAATCGAGCTTGATACCTCAACACATTGTCACCCTCCTTAAACTTCTTTCTCAAGATGTTGGCATTATGGACAAGCTTGGTTTTTTGCTTGTAAATGTCTGAGCTGTTGTAGGCATCTAACCGCATTTCTTCAAGTTCTTGAATTTGAAGGAGTCGGTTTAGGCCAGCTTCCTCCAAATCGGTATTGTAGCTCCTAACTGCCCAATATGATCGGTGCTCCAGCTCTACCAGAATGTGGTAGGACTTACCATAGATGATCTGATACGGAGACATACCAATTGGCATCTTGTAGGCAGTGCGGTAGGCCCATAGTGCATCATCTAGTCGCAAGCTCCAGTCTCTGTTAGAGGTCTTGACAATCCATTCCAAGATGCGTTTGATCTCTCGATTTGATACTTTAGCCAGGCCATTGGTTTGAGGATGATAAGGGGTGGACACTCTGTAGGAAACCCCATAGTTTGCTAGCAAGTTATTGAGCAACTTGTTGTAGAAGTGGGTTGGTTCCCTGATCACTGATTAGCACTTTAGGTACCCCAAATCTACTGAAGATGGTAGACTTCAAAAATTTGGAAATCATAAGTCCATTATCTTTACTTGTGGGGATGGCTTCTACCCACCTAGAGAGGTAATCTACAGTTAGGAGAATGTAGGTGTAACTATGGGAAGGTGGAAACGGGACCATAAAATCTATCCCCCAAGCGTAGAAGATCTCATAGAACAAAATAGGTTGCTGTGGCATTTTGTTCCTTCTACTAACCCCCCAAACCGTTGGCATTTATCACATGCCTTACAAAAAGTGAATGCATCTCTAAATAGGGTGGGCCAGTAAAATCTTGCATCTAAAACCTTCCTAATTGTTTTTCTAGCACTGAAGTGCCCTCCACACAAAGTATCATGGCAAGCCTCCAAAATGGCTCGAGCTTCTACTTCTGGAATGCACCGTCTAATCACTTGGTCAAAACATAACCTCCAAAGGTACAGTGGATCCCAAATATAATAGGAAGCTTTGCTCCTGAGCTTTTGAGCCTGAAAGGTGGTTAAGTGAGAAGGAATTAGACCAGTAGCAATATAGTTAACTAAGTGAGCAAACCATGGTTGAGAAGCAGAAAATGCACATAGAGATTGGTCAGGGAATGAATCACAAATAATATCATAATCGAGTACTCCCTTGGTTTTTAAAGGTAGTCTATCAAGTAGTCTACCACATGGTTGACATTTCTAGCTCTATCTTTCACTTTCACATCAAATTCTTGAAGCAATAACATCTACCTCAAGAGCCTCAGCTTCGATTGAGATTTGTACAAGAGGTATTTCACTACTGCATGATCTGTAAACACAACCACTTTGGAATTTATTAGATATGGTCTAAACTTATCGAGTGCAAAAACAATTGCAAATAATTCCTTCTCAGTAGTGGTATAGTTTTTCTGAGCTGCATCTAGAGTTTTAGAGGCATAAGTAATCACTTTCAAAAAAGAATTCTCCCTTTGACCCAACATTGCCCCCACACTCAAGTTCGAAGCATCACAAGAAATTTTGAAAGGCAACTCCCAGTTGGGAGAGGTCAAAATAGGAGGAGTAACTAACCTATTCCTCAATTCATCAAAAGCAAGCTCATGAATGGTCAAATTGAAAATCAACATCTTTTTACAGCAATTTGGAAAGAGGTAAAGTGATTTTACTAAAATCCTTGATAAACCCTCTATAGAACCCTACATGTCCTAAAAAGGACCTTAACTCTTTCAAGTTGGTAGGGTAAGGAAAAGAAGATATCACCTCTACCTTAGCTTTATCTACCTCAATTCCTTTTTCGGAAATTAAATGTCCTAGCACGATGCCTTAGTTAACCATGAAATGGCATTTTTCATAATTCAGAACCAGCTTTTTCTTAATGCATCATGCTAAGATTTGGTCAAGGCTTTTCAAGCAATCTTCAAAAGAATTCCCACACACAGTAAAATCATCCATGAACACTTCCATGCATTTTTCAATAAATTCAGCAAAAATGGATAACATACACTGTTGGAATGTGCCAGGAGCATTGCAAAGACCAAAAGGCATTCTTTTGTAAGCATAGGTTCCAAAGGGACAAGTGAAGGTGGTCTTGTCTTGGTCTCTAGAGTCTATAGGAATTTGGAAATATCCAGAGTATCCATCTAGGAAACAGTAATGACTCTTCCCTGCTAACCGTTCAAGCATTTGATCAATAAAAGGTAAGGGAAAATAGTCTTTTCTAGTGGTATCATTCAGCTTCCTATAATCAATACAAATTCTCTATGAGTTTTGCACCCTAGTTGGGATGAGTTCATTGTTCTCATTTTTAACTATTGTGATTCCACTCTTCTTTGACACAACTTGTACTGGTGACACCCATTCACTATCAGAAATAGCGTATATGATTCCAGTTCTTAAAAGTTTGTCTATTTCTTTCCTAACCACATCAAAAATTAGAGGACTCAATTTCCTTTGGCTTTGTTTAATTGGCTTGGAATCTTCTGTCAATAAAATTCTATGGGTACACACAGTGGAGTCTATTCCCTTAATGTCAGCTAATTGCCAACCCAAAGCCTCCCTGTTTCTTCTAAGGACTCCCCTTAAACTAGTTTCTTCATATTCAGTTAAAGAACTAGAAATAATGATAGGCAGTTTATTCTCAGGCTCAAGATAAGCATATTTGAGGTTAGGAGGTAAATCTTTTAGTTCTAAAGTTAGGGGTTGAACAACATAGGGAATTAGAGTAGAAACATCAGTAAAGTTTGAGAAACTCCCCTTTTGAGACCCTTGTTAAATGCACTTGCCAGCTTCACTTGGATCCACTATGCTTGCTTCAATCTTATTGGATGTTGCACCAAGCTCAAGTTGGTTTACAGCGGCAACAACCTTAGGTAAGGTTGCCTCCATACCTATATCATTGTTAGAAATTAGATCATTTAGAAATCATAAGGTGTGGGGTGTAATCTTGGAATATGTATAAGTAGCAATTGAGTCAGAGAGGGTTAGCCCTTCAACCAAAGTCCTCAAGACATGAGGTGGTAAAGCAATTAAAGTCTGAAGTTCAAGGGGTGAAACAGGGGACTCAGGTCATGACTTCATATCCCCACATCACAACTTAATTTCACAGAGGTCACCCTCTCAGATTGCTTGGGTTGAAGTCGTGACTTAATTTGACAGAGGCCACCTTTGTCACAGTCCTGGTTTGGGGTCACGACTTGATAATCCTCAGGTCGCGACCTCATGTCACAGAGGCTCATATCCTCAGATTTTACTCCATTCTCAGCACTCACCACTTCTTGAAAATCTGCATCATTAATTAATAAACTCCTTCCAAGGCCAATGTCAGCTGTAAACGCAGAAATAGAATCAAAATTTGATGGAAAAGAAAAGTCTTGAGAAATGGAAACCATGCTATCAATTTCTAGAGAATTAATGCATGGAACCTCATTTCCGCAAGGACTGGAAAATGAATAAACCAAAGAGAGGGAATTGAAATATTCATCATATGCACTCAAAGATAAGTTAAGCTCATAAGATTCATGTGATGATGCAGTAGAAGAATCAATCAATTTAGGTGAACTCATGTCATAACTATCATGCATATGCAGCTCATGCTCATCCTGAGCTTGCTCAACAGCTAAATCAATGGCATTTAAACCCATGAATGCAGAATTATCAAAAGGATAATGCATGGCTTCATTCATATTAAAAGTTACAACATGGTCCTCCATTGTTATACATCTGTGTTTCATGCTTATGATAGTCTTAGAGGTTTGTAGGAAAGGTCTTGCCAAAATCAAAGTGCTCTTATTTGCAAGTTCATTCGACATATCTAAAACACAGAAATCAGCAGGGAATACTAAGTCCTTAACTTGAACTAGAAGGTCCTCGATTATGCCCTTAGGATACCTAATAAACCGATCTGCCAGTTGGAGCACTACACTTGTGTCTTTAATCCCATTAATCCCTAATGCCAAATAAACTGACCAAGGCATGACATTTATAGCAACTCCTAAATCTAATAATACTCCCTTAATGTGAACCTTTCTCATGGTACAGGGGATTGTGTAAGATCCAGGATCTTGACACTTAACAGGTAGTTCGGCTTTGAATAAGGATGACACATTAGCACTCACTTGAATTCTCTCAAGGGGCCTAAACCTTTGCTTGTCATTGCATATTTCCTTTAGTAATTTAAAGTATTTAGGATTCCCTCTTAAGAATTGAACTATTGGCATATTAATTTCCAGCTTGTTAAACAATGAGTAAGTATCAGTAGCCAATTCAACATCAAACTTTTTCTTACTAGAGAAATAGGCTTTAGGAAAAGAAAGGTTTTTAGCACATACCACCTTACCTACTGGCTTAAAGGCTCCTTGGTTGCTGGTCTTTGGCTTGTCCTCCTTTTGCTTATTTTTGTGAGTCAAGTTCTCTACAATGCTCTCATCTTCTGGCACAGCTTCTTGAGATGCTTCTTCTTGTGCTTGAGTTGACTTCTCTTCTGGTTCAGTGTGTGCTCTTTCCTTCATCATGAGCTCTTCTTCTTTAGAGCTCTCAGACTTCCCAAGCCTTATCGAGGAAAATGGGGGACTCTCTACCCCTTGTGCAGAATCATCTTTATCTGCCTTTTCACTTTCAAAGTGAACCTTTTTACTGCTTCTTAGAGTTATGACGTTGAGGCCCTTTGGATTGATCACTGTATTGGAGGGAATGCTACCTCCACTTTTGGCTTGTATGTCATTGATCGCATTAGGGCCTATTTGTTTCAGCGTTTCAGTGGGAGAAAAGTAGCTTATTGAGCCAAAACGTACGATTGTGCAAGTGGGATAAAAATTGGTGTGTTTGTGATGGCGTTGGAGCAATTGAGCTTTTGGATGAAAAGCCATCATAAGCCATAAGCTACTTTTTGAAGCTTATGACTTTTGGAAAAGTAGAGAGAGAAGATTTTTTAAAAAAAACGTTGGAGCCCATGCCTTTAAAAGAATTTATCTTAAATCATATTACACTATATTATATTCAAACTTAGACTTATATTCTTTCAAGTACAAAATATAAGCATCAAAATTTTCATATTAACATAATATATATACACTAATTATTAATATAAGAACTAAGTAACTAATTTGTGAATATTTAAAAAAATTAATTAAATTAATTATCACTTCATTATTGTTCATTTTAAATCTTACGAAATAGGCATAGTTACGACTTCCAAACACAAGTGTATATGGTATACATGGTTTGTGCAATAATAGTCATTCATAACCTTATAAGGAAACATTCAAGTTTCGAAACCTTTTTTTTTTATCATATTTCATTTTATATTTAAAATATTTTTTATGATTTTTTTAAAATTTTAAAATTTAATTCACTCATTAAAATTGACTTCTTCATAATAAATTATTTTAATTTTATTATATTATATGAAATTATTTTTTTATCATGTTCCATTATGTATTAGAACTCATACTTATTTTGGTCATTTTACAACCAAACTTACTTTTACTTAATTATAATCCAAACAAGCTTTTGCCAATCTCACTTTTACAAACTAGCTTTTCTAAACTCCAATCCAAACACAATTCAGCTTATCCAATTTAACTTTTACCAACCTCACTTTTGCATAAGCTACTTTTTCAATAAGCTACTTTTTCAATCGCTGATCCAAACGGACCCTTAGACAGTTAGGTCAAATGAATGGTGATATCAGTATTCTTTAAAGTGAGCTCCTTCAGTTTCTTATGAACATCTGAGTTATCTTTCTACATCCCTTGCAATATGGTAGTTATGGAGACAAACTTGTCATCACTTTCCTTCATTCGCCCCTTTATGTTTGTCATCTGAGCAGCCATGCTCTTTAAAAGTCGAGAAGTGTCATTTTCTCTTGGCGATGGTTGAGATACCATAGTCTATTGTGGAGTTGTCACCACTTCTCTTTAAGGATCTTGAAATGAGGTTGAGGACGCCCTAGGATTGTGGAACTGATTGCCTTGGAACTGGTTTGGTCTATTTGCTCCCCTACCCCATTTGAAGTTTGGATGATCTCTCCAACCGGGGTTGTAGGTGTTTGAGTAGGGGTTTCTTTTCTGATATTGCCCCTCTCTTCTTTGGTACATGGCATTCACTTCTTTAACTGGCCTAGGACAATTTGAGGTAGTATGCATTGATGAATGAAAAACTTCACAACTTTTAGCTACTAGGGCAAGAGAATGGGTTTTGTTGGAGTAAAGGCTTTCAACCGTATTTGCAAGTTTAGACATGTCTTGGGCTAGCTTTACCAAGAGGGGATCTCTTTTAGATTTGGGTCTCTTGAATCCCTTGAGCTCACATTGTAACATCCCGATTTTTAAGCCTAGAAGTACTAGAAATAGTTTGAACGGGATAGGCTACCAGACCCCTTTTTAGTAGAGGTCCTAAAGATGAGAAAGGAAGTTAAAGCAGTTTCAGGGACTAAACTGCAAAGTGAATGTTTTAAGGGGCTAAAGGGTAATCAAAGTTAGAGGCTCCAGTAAAGTCTGAAAGGCCTAGAAAGAGAAAAGAGGCTAGATACAGACCAAAGGTTAAGTTAGAAGCCTCAAAGAGATGGTTTTATGAGGTTGAGCCTAAGCAGGGGTAAAACCGTAAATTCAGAAAGTTACGGCCATCAGGGGTAAAAATGGAAAGTACTTAGAAAATTCTAAGAAAATCCCAAAAAATGGAAAATAATATTCTAAGGCTCTTTTGTGAAGAGAGATGACGAAAATAGCCCTGAGATAACTTAAAAGGAATTTATAAGTTTATGGCTCAATTTGAGATGTAGAGGTAGATTTAATTGTTTGAGTCATAAGGAAACCTCAGAAAATTATGGTAAAATGGGGATGTATGATCTAAGAGACTATAGAAAATTATAAAATTAGTCTCATCCCCAGAAGACCAAGAAAATGGCTTTAAGAATACTTAAAAGCCAGTTGTGCTGAAAAAGGGCATTTTAAAGAATGATTTTTAAGTGGGGCTACAGGTTGAGTTATTACCTGAGAAAATTTACAGATTTTCTCTAGAATATGAGGAATTTTATGATATTTTTGGATGAATTTTTGGAGCTCTGGATTGAATAAAATACTCCAGTCAAATATTAAATAATTTTGTCCCCTAAATAGGAGACAAAACCAAAGAAAATATCTAAGAGCCATCATGACAATGCTGAGTCATCAAGCGTAATCATGACACCGACGAGTTATCATGCTGAGTCACCAAGCGTAATCATGACAGCTACGAGTCAGCATGTTGAGTCACCAGAAGATATTTATGGACAGTATAAAAATCAGAACGCAGTATGGGAATATTTTAGACAGTCTTTTGTCTACCCGTTATAGTGAGATCTCTACTGCATGACTCAGTAAGGTTAAGTAGCCTGTCAGTAGAGCTAATTATTTTTCCCTTTGCTCCTCTAAGGTGGCACCATATATGTACTTAATTAAGATGAGAAAATAGTATCAGAACATGTCCTGGTGGTACAAGGTAAGTCAAGACCCGAAAAGTATCCGATACGGTGCAAGATTGGCTTGGTAGGTGGAGAAATAATTGAGAAAATATTTTTGCACGAATTTTCCATTTATTTTCTCCCTATTTTAATGCCATAAATGATGAAAGGACATGAAAGTGACAAGTGTATGGTTAGATGGGAAAAAGAAAATATTACGTGTACGGCTAGATGTAAGACACGTGTACGGTCGGATGCAAGACACGTGTGTGGTCAGATTAAAGACATGTGGCTTGATGATGTAAGCATGATATCATCATGATGAGGTAAGAATGATGTCATAGGACACTTGTCACCATAAGATCAAAAGAGAAAATGAACGTTCCAGATCGAGCCACGTATTTTTAAGATCAACGGTCCAGATTCAGTCTGCTTTTCTATAAATACCCCCTCCCCTCCCTACCATTTCGTCCAAGCATAAGGAATCCATGGGGAAGCTCTTGCAAAATGGTTTCTAGAGAGAGAAAGAAGAGGGATAAAGAAAGGCCAAGTGGTTCCAAGCCAGATCAAGCTCTAAAACAAGGACCTTTGGAACATCCAAGAGGATGTTTGGTGATATTGACTGAATGTCCACATGGTTGGAAAGACAAGGGAACCAAAGGAAAAGCAAGGGGAAAGCCATGTTACAAGGTAGTGAACTTACCTATACTGTGTGCTTGATATGTATGCTTGCATGATGTGATTGTGTTGCCATGATGTGACTAAGCTATGATGAAATGTTTACAAAGTTATGTTTGCAAGTTTATGTTATGTTTTGCCTTGGCAATATGTTATGGAAGCATGAAATGCTTTAGCTTACTTTCTATGGCATTCATGTGTTAATGTTATAACATGTCATGCATGTGCATTATGTCTTGCATGCTTATAGGTAGTGTTTGCTACTGAGATTCCCCCGAATCTCACCCCTCCCTAACCAACCATTTAGGTCAATCAATGATGGGCAATAATGGCATGAGAAGCAAGGAGAAGTAAGCGGTGAATTATTCTTGTTAATGAATGAGACTATTGATAAATGTATAATTCTACTATTTTGTGAACTATGTTATGGATGCCAATGATGCCATGTATTTAATTATAATATTTATGGCATGAATGAAAGTGTATGAGCATGAACGGGAAAGAGTAAGGCCATGTTATGTATGCCAAAGAAATAAAAAGAATTAAAGAGATGTTAAGGGTTAAAACGTAAGTCCTGGAGCAATGAGTTTGTAGCTCCAGTTTGACCTATCAGACGAGTGAGTTAGGTCATAAGATTTGGCAAGCAAAGAGATCTGATGTTTCTCTTTAAAATGAGGGGTAGTTTGCCCGATTCCAATAACCGAGCAGAAAGTTGTGCCTTTCCAAAATTAGGCAAAAATACATTAAAATCCGAAAATGACCAAATGAACAGTAGCTTTTTCAAAGGAAATTGAGCTCAAATTTCAAGGCAATCAGTTTAGAAACTATTTTTCCTCAAAATTTTATCCAAAGAGCTTTCTGTAGAACTTGGAATCACTCAATTTCAATTTTTCTACAATTAGTTATGAATTTTTGAAGTTTGTCACATTTTAAGGTGACAATGAATAGTAACCCGTAAATGAAAATTTTCAAACTTGATTTTTCATCAATTGTAGCCTTCAAAAGTGATTCCAAATGCTTCCGCAAGGAAAGTTAATTGATTTAAACATGAGGTGTTACACACATGTTGTCTATTAAGAGCAAAGGTCCTTATTAACTCCCATACAGCCCTTGGTTTCATATTTTCCACAGACCCATTTGCAACAAAATCCAAAACTTGTGCATCATATGTTGACAACCCATTGTAGAAATATTGTACCAAGTGCTCCTCAGGAATCTGATGGTTGGGGTACTGGGTAAGCATCTCTTGAAATCTGCTCCAAAATTCAAAGAACGTCTCAAATGCCTTTTGCTTAGTTGCTGAAATTTCCTTGCGGGTGGCTGAAATCTTTATGGAGGGGAAGTATTTATCCAGGAATGCTTTCTTCAAACTGGTCCACGACTCATAGGCATTGTCCACATAGAGTGGCAGGTTCATGTACCATTCTTTAGCTTTGCCTTCCAAAGATAAGTGATTTCTCGAAACCTATTCTAGACCTTGGAGGTTAAATCAAAATTTTTATCCAAGGATTGCACTATAGGGTGCAACCTCAAGTCGTCTCACTTAAACGGAGCCTTAGTGAAATGGGCCTAAGCTAACTTAAATGTCATGCAATGCAAACTTGAACATAAACAGGGGGTTTTGGTTTTTCAAAAGCATTAAGTAGATTAAACTGAGTGATAAACAAAATATTTTTGGATTTTAGGGAAATAGGTAATGAATGTAGGTGGATAATAACCAAATAATGATGAAGTTCTTCTTGAAAGTATGCTCAGGTTGTCATAGTTCAAAATCAATCGATATGGGAATAGAAATCACTAAGTTTCAAAATGATAAACCTTAAAGTACTCTTTAAGTCTAGAATCTTAATAAATGAACTCCATTTCTTAATATTTTGTTAAGTGCTCTTAGTGTGTGTAGAAAGATTGATTAATGCAATAGGTCAATTGCAATCAAAATCACCAATATCAAAACACAGCCGTTTAAGAGTAGAGAGAATCAAAAGATTACAATTGACATGTATGAGACTTCATATATTCAAGCTCAAGGTTCTAGAATAACCAGTTCACTACACAAATGAAAATCCAAGCTGATTACAACTATAATCAAGTAGTTCAACTACAAAATACAAATCCTAAACCTAGAAACTCATAAATTCATAGCTGAACTAGGATTAAACTACTCCCATTCTTAGCTTATTAAACTCCAACCATTGCTACACCTTTAAGAGGAAGGAAAACGCCCAGCCACTCATAGAAATCTGAAGCATCTCAACTATGAATGAATCTGAGCTTCCCATGATGGAGGTTTGATAGTGAAAATGGAACAAATTAGGGTTAGATGAGAGAAAGATAAGAGAGAACAGAGATAAAGGCTGTGGTATGAGTGAATGATGTCACTTACACAAAAATAGGATTTCTAAACCGGTAATAGGGTGTACTGGGTCGGTTTATGAGAGTGGGTAGGTAAAATTTCCAAAAATGGTTTGTGTCTGGGTTGCTGATTCGAGGGGTTCACCACGGCAAAAGTATATGTTCACCGCGGTAAACCTTGGCCGAGAGAACTTCTGCTGATATAGTGTCTTCACCACTGGGAGGACAAAAGTTGGCCGCGGCGAAACCTGGCAGAGGCGTCATTGCGTCTTGTGTGCTGGGCTTCCTTGATCTTTACTTTTAGCTCTTCTTCTTGAGTGTCCTAAAATAAAAAGAAATGGTTTAAGGTATCGATTAAATCCAATTAATGAACAAATATGACAATTTTACCCTCAAATAACACTAACTCAGAACAAAGACCCTCAATCTCAATTAAGCACAAATATCATTAAAATGAGCCAAAAAGTGTAACAAAAATATGAAAAAAGTCATCAATTAGTATAAACAATTTGAGCTCAATCAAATTCCCCTACACTTGGACCTTTGTAATCTTGGATAAAGCTAAAAAATGATTCAAAAAGATACAAGTGTAATGAGAAATACTAACATGCTTAAAGATGATAGTAGAAGATTAGTTAAGAAATTCCCACGGATATTAACAACGGTAAAGCAAAGATATGCTAAGAAAGTAAACAGTATGGACATTTAATCCAAAAGATTGAGCAAAAGAGACTTATCTCAAAGATATGTGTTTAGCTCTCAACTCATTTGTCTTGGGATTATTTCACTCTAAGTCTGTTCAGTCCAATTTCTACCATAGGCTTATAATAATTCTACCTCTCCACCACAAGAACCACAAATTGCAAATCAAGAGGACTTAGGGTTGGTAAATTTTAGTGATGGTCAAGTGAAATGGATGGAATAAAAGAGAAAGTGAAATTGAGTACAAGCATAACAATTATTCTATCTATGCAATAAACATAAACCTTCCTGAAGAAAGGAGCTAATAATAGTATTTTTTTTTGCTTTTTTTTCTTTTCTCTTTCTTGTTGTTGTTTTTTTTTTGTGACAAAATTGCAAGGCCAAAAAAGAACAAAATATCTACAATTTATTTGCATGCATGTACTCAAAGTGTAGCTCCAAAGGGGTTGGAAATGGTAAGGTGTTTGGGCTTGTGTTTGGGTAATAAGGGTCTGGAATCGAATGCCTCCATCATATTCACAAAATGTTGATTCATCAACCTTTGATTAAGAATTAAAACAAGTTCTAGAGAAATATAAAACTAAACAGATTCACGCAATTTAACAAATTAAGGCCCAAATATCCTTCCAACAAGGCTAGTATCTCAATTAATCAATCTCAAGGTTTAAAAGCGCATAATCCTATTTTCAAAGCATACCCTCATTTACTCCTTGTCAAAAATAGTGGGGAAAGACTAGTCTAAGTTCAACCATCATTTAAAAGTATGGGTAGTTTTCTAAAAGCACAAGTATAATTTTGAATTTTTCAATAATTTCTAAAAATGCAGGAGTATTGAGAATCTAAGCCACGAGGATTTCCGAAGGAAGAGAAATGAAATTGCAAAGCATTTAAGGGTTTTTTTTAACTTTGCCGTAGTGAATGAAAAAATTGGCCGCGGCAAACCTTAGTCGAGAAGGAAAAACAAGTAGCAGACCTGCTTCGTCGCGGTGAAACATAGGTTGGCCACAGCAAAGTATGGCCGAGAAGTGAAAATAATTGAGAAAGAAGTGCTTTGCCATGGTGAAAGAAGGAGTTTGCCGCGGTGAAGGTTGACAGAGAGACAAAATACAATGCAATTTTTAAACTTCCCTGAAAATTAACTTCAATGACTTCAACAATGCCACAGTTAGTCAATTCTAAAGCACCTAAAGGATCAAAATAGATGCATAATGAAGCATTTGCTGAAATCAAAAAATAGAGATCCCTCCCCCACACTTAAACATAACATTGTCCTCAATGTTTAAACCAGTACATGCAAACCAATCAACAAGTGAATTGGAAGTTGTGAAGTCCAATTTTAAATTGAAGCATAACACATCGAATTCACAAAGAGGAGAGAGAAGGGTGACAGGTTGCACTCAAAACAAAAAGGATAAGTGAAAATAGTGGGGGGATCAATTTAATTGTAACAGCAAAATAAAAAGACCATCAGTAGCCAAACAGTTAAACCAGCATCTAATCCATCAAAATAATGAAAACACCAAAAAGTTTAACAAGTATCCAGCAATGCCGACTCAAAATAGAAATAAATAACAAGAAACAAAACACACAAATAAAGAACTACTACTGCATCCCAGTATCATCTGCCCCAGACCCAGATGGTCCTGCACCAGAAGTACCCGCTCTAGATGTCCTGGATCCGCTCTAAGGGTCATCCTCTTTGAGAGGTAGGAGGAAGTTCAACCGTTTAGCAATCAAAGTATCCACACGACGGTGGTAGCACCGGTCTCGATCATACAGAATGTCACGGTCCTTCTGCCTCTTCATCTCTCAGAGGAGTGTGACACGCAACTGGTGGACATGTTCTGCCAGCTCATCGATATCATCAGCCAGGGTGTCCAAGGTAACAGGTTCAAGGGCTTCTTAATCTTCCTGGCCTTGTTAGCCTTCTTGGGCTTCTAGGGCTGGTGCACCAACTGCATGGGCGACTCCAACGTCATAAACAGGTTGGATGCATGGAGGTGGTCCAATGACAGGTTGCTTAAGGCAGTCATATTGAAATAAGGGAGCTGGCTCAAAGTACCTGTTATTGTTGTACTCAAGGACATTGGCAGCACGAAAAAGGTCAGTGACTAGGTAAGGGAAGATGATACTGTTGTGAGTTTGGGGGTGCTGATGGCATCATGGAGAGCTGAGTAAATAGCATCAGCTACATCAAATGACCAGCCAGTCATGAGAAGATAGATATATAGGGCTTGGTGCTTAGGAACATTGGCTAAATGGGTGGTGGGTACTGAGTTGTTGCAGACAAAATGTAGCCAAAGACGGGCCTTAGGTTGGAACTAGGATCGCTTAAGGTATTGCTTTGTAGTGCGGGGACGATGCCAAGTGGCACCCTCATGACATAGGGTTTAGAGAACATCATTAAAAGGATAGTTATCTTTGTATGCAGAATAACCAGAATAGCGACAAGGAGGCAGGTGGTAATAGAAGCAGATGTTTTCAGCGGTAAAAGAACAGTGGACACGGACATTGTGAAAGTCAATGATCATGGAACCATGGAATCGGGCATAGGTGCAAAAATGGCGAACAAAAGCGTCATTGCCCATAGAACGCTCCTGGATCAAACTGATCAATTGGGATGCACGGAGCTGGCAAACAAAAGGGTGATCTGGGGGGTTTAAGGGAAAAGGTCACTCCTTGATAAGAGGTCTCTGATCAATATTGTCATATAACTCCTTAAAAGTACACTCATCCCCAAATCAAATTCAGACAAAGGCACAGGGTTCTTAGTACGAGGCATAATCTGAACACAACAAACAAAACAACTAAACAAAGACCAACCAATAATAACTAAACTACCCCCAAAAAACCAAAATTAACAACTCAAGTAATAACAAATGGCTATGTAGTGATTCATCGATTTTTAATTTACCAAAAAGCTTTCAAAACTGAGTAAGGAAATCACTAAAAAACAAAATGCACCATGAATCATTAGATAGCCTAAGAGCTACGTAACTGAAAATTGACAACAAAAATGACCCAACTAAACAACTAACCAAAGGAACTAAACAAATAAGAATTAACTAAAAAAGAAAGAAGAAAAACTGATGGGGGAGAAAGAAAAGAGACTTATACAGAAGAGGATGGAATGAAAATGATAATTACCACTGGAATGGAAGATGACCAAGAAGAAGATGGCAGGTAGCAGGGCAAACGGACGATGAGAGGTAGCCTAACACTGGAGAAGAAGGAAAATAAAAAGGGTAGGCGAGGAGGGGGAAGGAAAGATAGCCGGTTACGGATGCTGAAGAAGGGAGGGGGGCTGACGGTTTCGTGAAGAATGGTAACCGAAGGGAGATACAAGAGGTTAAAGGTTAAGGGAAGGTGAAAAGACTAAAATGGAGTTAAGGGAATTGAATGGGTAGGTAGTAACAAAGGGCAAAGAGGTAATTTGACACTAGAAAATAAGATTTAAATGAAATATTCTGCACAGAAACTGGGGTTTTGTTGAGGTGAAGGTTTGAGTTCGCCGCGGCGAAACCTTCTCGAGACGAAAAGAGATGAAAGAAAAAGGGCCTTGCCGAGGCGAAAGTATCTCGAGAGGGAGAGACAGAACTGGGTGAGCTTTGCTATGGCGAAAGTTCACCAAATGTAATAAACAGAAGCTGGGCAGCTTTCGTCGTGGTGAAAGGTGAAGTTTGCCACGGCGAAGGTAGCCCGAGACACCCAAAATCTAACAGAAATAACACAGCAGTAGAGGAACAAAACACAAAAACAAAAAGAGCAGCTGGATATTCAGAAACTTTTTAGGTGTACAAAATGAAATCACAAGGTGCTCAATAAAAGCATGATAAGGCAGCACAACACACAAAATTAACCATTTGCCGCACTATAACAATTAACCATACAACGAGAAAGAGCAGAAATGAAAACCAAGAAGGGGATCTTATTGAACAAGAAAATAACTAACTACACTAAAACTATACTACTGAGATGGTTTCTCCCCAACACTCAATTAGCATACCAATGCACAGAATATATCACAAGCAATAATAGGGTAAAAGTAAGTAAATGAGTAAAGGAAAGAAACAACCTGGGAGTTAAGGAGGCTTTTGATTCTCATGGTAGAGCTTCAATAAATGGCCGTTGACTTTGAGTCTAGCTCTAGTTTCCTCATGCAAAAGCTCAACCATGCCAAAGTTGTGCACTCTTGTGACCGTGTAGGGCCCATCCCATCTGGTGTTGAATTTTTCTTGCTGAAAAGTGAACCGAGCCTTATACAACAATACTTGGTTACCCTCTTTAAAGTGCTTCCGTAGGATTCCCTAGTCATGCACAAACTTTGTTTTCTCCTTGTAGAGTCTGGAGTTTTCATAGGCTTCAAGTCTAAGCTCCTCCAACTCTTGCAGTTGCAACTTCCTTTCCTTTCTGACAGACTCTATATTCAGGTTGCACTGCTTGACTGCCCAATAGGTCTTGTGCTCAAGCTCAACTAGTAAATGACAAGCTTTCCCAAAAACCAACTGGTAAGGGGACATGCTAATAGGTGATTTGTATGCTGTCCAGTAAGCCCACAATGCTTCTTCCAAATGTAAACTCAAATCTTTCTTGGAAGGCCTTACCATCTTCTCCAGAATGTGCTTCACCTCTCTATTTGAAACTTTAGCTTGAACATTGGTTTGTGGGTGGTAGGCAGTAGAGACTTTATGAGTGACACCAAATTTTAAAAATAGATTATCTACAATCCTATTAAAGAAATGTGTACCCTTGTCACTCACTACAGCCTTAGGGATTCCATACCTATAGAAAATATTTCATTTAAGAAATTTTGAAACAGCTTGGGCATCATCTTTTTTAAATGGTATCGCTTCTATCCATTTGGACACAATCTACAGCTAACAAAATATATACAAAACCAAAGGATGAAGGAAAGGGTCCCATAAAATCAATACCCCAAACATCAAAGATTTCACAAAACAATAAAGGCTATTGAGGCATCTCGTGCCTTTTTCCTAACCCTCCAAAACGTTGACATTTGTCATAGGACCGACAAAATGCAAAAGAGTCTTTAAAAAGGGTTGGCCAATAAAATCCCGAATCTAAGATTTTCCTAGATGTTCTCCTTGTACTAAAATGACCCCCACATACTATGGAATGGCAAGCTAAAATGATGAGCTCGAAATCTTCATTTGGCACGCACTTCCTAATAACTTGATCACTACACATTCGCCAAAGATGAGGTGTATCCCATATGTAGTGTCGGGACTCGCTTCAAAGCTTCTGTGCCTGAAATCCAGACACAAAAGGAGGGGTGAGTCCAGTCATGAGATAACTGATAATATCAGCATACCAAGGCTCTTTAATAACCAAAGCACATAAAGTGGAATCAGGAAAAGAATCACAAGTGAGTTCAAAAGAGTCTACTTCCTTTGTGTTCTCTAGTAGCCTACTTAGGTGATTGGCTACTTGATTTACTACCCCCACTCAATCTTTTATCTCAATATCAAACTCTTGTAGAAGAAAAGCCCATCTTATCAGTCTTGGCTTGGATTGGGGCTTCTTGAGAGATAGCGGACAGCTGCATGATCTGTAAACACAACCACTCAAGAATTGATTAGATACTGCCTAAACTTATCTAAGGCAAACACAATAGCAAACATCTCCTTCTCGATGGTAGTATAGTTGACTTGAGCTGGATCAATTGTTTTAGAGGCATAAGCTATGACTCTAGATTGCTTCTCCTCCTTTTGACCAAGCATGGCACCCACTACAAAATTAGAAGCATCACATGATAGTTCAAAGTGTAAATCCCAGTTAGGTGCAATTAAAATTGGAGGTGAAATAAGTATAGATTTAAGAGTATCAAAGGCATGTCTACAATTGTCATCAAAGTTAAATTCCACATCTTTTTTCAACAAAGTAGAAAGGGGTAGGGTAACTTTACTAAAATCTTTAATAAATCACTGGTAAAACTCTGCATGCCCTAAGAAGGATCTTAAACCTTTAAGACAAGCGGGCTAAGGAAGTGAGGAAATGACTTCAATTTTAGCCTTATCAACCTCAATCCCCTTTTGGGAGATTAGGTAGCCTAAGACTATCCTACTACTCACCATAAAATAACATTTCTCAAAATTCAAGACCAACTTCTTATCTATGCACCTCTCAAGGGCCTGTTTTAGGCTATTCAGGCACTGCTCAAAGCTCTCCCCATAGACTGTGAAGTCATCCATGAAGACTTCCATATTTTTCTCAAGGAGGTCACTGAAAATCTCCATCATGCACCTTTGAAAGGTGCTTGGAGTGTTACATAACCCAAACAACATCCTACGTTAAGTGTAGGTACCAAAAGGGCATATAAAAGTGGTTTTGTCCTGATCCTCGGGGGCTATAGGAACTTAAAAATAACCTAAAAACCCATCTAGAAAACAATAATGTGACTTTCCAGCAAGCTTCTCTAGCATTTGATCTATGAAAGGAATAGGAAAGTGATCTTTTCATGTGGCATCATTGAGTTTTCTATAGTCTATGTGAACAGGCTATGAATTTTGCACCCTTGTAGGGATAAGCTCATCCCGTTCATTCTTAACCACTGTCACCCTACTCTTTTTGGGTACTACGTGTATCGGATTGACCCGTTCACTATCAGAAATAGGATAGATAATCCCTGCGGTCAAAAGCTTAGTAATCTCCTTCTTAACTACATTAAGTATAAGAGGGTTTAGTCGTCTTTGGGGCTGCCTTACTAGTTTTGATCCCTCATTAAGGAGAATCCTGTGTGTGCAAATAGCTAGACTAATTCCAAGAATGTCAGCTAAGGTCCACCCTATTGCCATCTTATGCTCCCTTAAAACTAACAAGAGTCTCTCTTCCTCACCCTTAGACAGCAAGTTAGCAATAATAACAGGTAATTGTTCATTAGACTCAAGGAAAGCATATTTTAGAGTAGGGGGTAAGGGTTTCAAATCAATTATAGGTGGTTGCACAACAGAAGGGATCAGTTTATGAAGGTCAAGAGAGAATAGATTACTCCCTTTTCCTTCAACCAATGATAGCTCTGGTTGAATATGATTAGCTTTGTAGTTTCCCTTGTCTCCAAGCGTTGAACCAACTTCAAGTTGATCTACAGTAGCAACTGCCTTGGAGGAATTCTTCTCCATGCCATCAGTCTCCATTTCAGCACCGGTTCCCAAAATGCTAGGGAGATCTGAAATATCAACAGAAAAGCTTTCCCCAAGGGAATCATCACTGATAATAGAGGAATCACAATTCGAATTTGCATGGGTAGATGACACATAAAATGTATGCGGGATGGAAAGTATGCAATTAACTACAGTACAGTCAAGGCATGTCACGTCACCACTGCATGAACAACATAGAAAGAGATGAAAAAGAAGAAACAGATTTATCTTCATCATTAGAGTCAGCAGAGTAAAGATCAGAATAAAAAGAATCATGTTGCAATTCAATTTCAGAGCAAGCATCCTCAACAACAATGTCTATCATGTTAACACCCAAAAGTGAATAATCCTTATAAGGATGTTTTACTGCTTCATACATGTTAAAAGAAACCTTATTATCACCCACCTCCATTGTAATGGTCCCCTCTTTTATACTAATCATGGTATTAGCAGTCCTTAAGAAAGGTTGACCAAGGATTAGTGTGGCATCATTTACAAGTTTAGAAGACATGTTGAGCACCGAGAAATCAGCAGGAAAAACCGAATCCTTAACTTAAACCAAAATATCCTCAATAATGTCCTCTGGATACCTAATAGTCCTATCAGCTAGTTGGAGTATAACAGTAGTAGACTTAAGAGTCTTGACTCCTAGTGAAGTGTGAATGGATTTAGGCATGACATTAATGGCTGCTCCTAGATCAAGCAGGGCTCCCCCTATAGTGACTTTTCCTATAGTGTAAGGGATAGGGAAAGATTCAGGATCTTGACACTTTACTGGGATTTGGGGTTTAAACAAGATAGACACATTAGAGGGCAATTGAACTCTTTCATTAGGTTTAAACCTCATTTTTTATGTACACAACTCTTTAAGAACTTTCGCATATTTAGGAATCTTTTTAATCAGGTCAAGCAAGGGAATATTGACTTCTATCTTCCTAAAAGTTTCAAGCAATTCATGATCTTACTTTTCATTACCCACTGTTACATTTTTCAAGTAAGAATGAGGAAAAGGTAGTTCATTGATTTTTACCTCCTTACCTTCCTTGCTCAAGGCTCCATGCTCCTTCTCCTTGCCATCATGCTTAGTATTAGGCTCCTTTCGTCGCAATTTCATCTCCTTAGAGCTTTCAGACTTCTTGACCTCTTGGGGGGGTGGTGGCAGATCATCACAAGTAATCTCCTCATCAACAGCCTCATCCTCCTCTTCATAAAACTTCACTTGCTTCCCACTTTGAAGAGTGATAGTATTCAAACCCTTAGGGTTTATAACAGTGTTGGAGGGGATCGTGCCATCGCTCCTAGCTTGTTGCTCACTCATGTTATTAGACAGATGAGTTACATATGAGTTGATGTTCTCAGCCTTTGTCTCCTAATGCTCTATTCTTTTCTATAGAGCACTAAACCTAGCATCATTTTTAGAGGAGTCTTGTTGAATCAAAGAAGCCAAAGAGTTGAACTGATTGGCATTCAAAGTCCTTTCTTCTTTCAGCAAGGCCATCATGTTATGCAGGAGTTGATTGGTCTTCTTTAGGTGGAATAATCAAGGCCTGAGATTGGTTTTGGAACTCGTTTGAGGATGAACCAGCTCCTCCAATCTTCTGAAATCTGTTTTGAGGTCTACTCTCTTTATTCCTCTAACCAAGTCGAGGGTTCAATTTCCACCCCTCATTATAAGTGTTAGAGTAAGGGTCCCACTTCTGATTTGAACAACCCTAAAAAACTATAGATACCTCTTCATACCGGCTTGGACAAACACTAGAAATATGCATAACCGAACCACACGTCTCATAACTAGGGACAGTAATATCCATGGGGGTGCTGGTCTATGCGTATTCATATTTTTCAACTCCACAGTGATAAGGGATAATTGAGAAGTCATTTTGCTTTCCAGAGAATCAACCTTTGATTCTAAGGTGTCCGTCTATTCTTTTATTGTGAACTGTTGAAGCTCCCAACTCATGTACCGCTCTAGTATCTCTTACACTATATTGCTGATGATTCAGGGCCATTTTCTTAATTAAATCCCAAGCTTCTTCAGTAGTGGAATCTATCAAAGATCCACCTGTTGCAGCATCTAACATACCCTTTTTTGGTTCTTCAACCCATCATAAAAATACTGCACCAATTGTTCATATGGAATTTGATGATGTGGGCATCTTGAGAGTAGGTCTTGGAATCTATTCCAATAGTCATAAAAAGACTCGTCATAATCTTGTTTAGCTGAATAGATCTCATTTCTTATTGATGAAGTCCGAGAAGCTGGAAAGTATTTCTCCAAGAATGCTTTCCTTAAGTTTCCCCAATTATGATATGCATCAGCCACATGTCTTGGAAGGCTCATGTACCACTCTCAAGCTTTATCCTCCAATGATAAATGGAAAACCTTCCACAGCACTTGATCCAACGATGCTCCCACAAGTTTCATGCTCTGACAAACCATAGAAAGGGATTGCAAATAAAGATAAGGATCTTCTCCTATCAAGCCGTGATATTTTGGAAGTGAGTTAATCAATAAACCTTTAATTTCAAAGTTAATTTCAAAATTGGGACATGGAGTAGTAAATGGATCAAAATTGACATCAGATATGGTGGCTTCCCTAATTGTTCTTCTTCTAGGGTGCCCATTATTTTCTCCCACTCTCTCTTATTCTTCATTCCCTCCATTGTCTCCATTCCTCACTTAGTTAGCATTGGGGTTAGGATTAGGTGGTAAATCAGCCATGATCTCTTCTTCAATAGGTTTATTCTCGTTACGAGATAGGCTAGATTCCACGAAGATGTTTTCTTATTCAACCATTAATTCACTTGTCCCCTCAACTCTCTTCTCTCTTCTTATCTCTCTAAGTCTTCTCTCAATCTCAGGGTTAAAGGGTACAAGCTTGATTTTTTGTGGCATACAAGAACAAAATCACAAAGACAGAGCAAACAAAATTGTCTTGCAGCTCACAAAGTCAGATAAAAGTATGAATTATGATGGATGCAAGTGTATGTATGAGTATGAGGGTGTATGCACAGAAAGAAGGGCAAAAAGTTCAAGTCTCAAAACTTTTTCCAAAATCATTCGCTGTGGTGAAAGCAGAAGTATACCACGGCGAAGGTAGGCCGAGACAGTCTGTGAACTGAATGCAGCGGGTTTACTGTGGCGAAAGTAGAAGTATGCCGCGACGAAGGTATCCCAGAGGGATCCTCAAGTGTTTTTGCTAGTTGGCCGTGGCGAAAGAGCAAGTTTGCCATGGTGAAAGGTCACAGAGAGCTAGACAAACTTCTGGATGATGCAAATGTAGTGAAAATGATAAAGGTATAGAAAATCAGTATCTTTGTTTGTATTTCTAAAAAGTGAATGCTATGCAAAAAGAAAACCTCTACTATGAACAAATATGCATCTAAGCTACCTAAAATGCAATCTAAGAAGGCTCAAAACCTCATTTGATAGATAAATGACATAAGTTAACCTAGAGAACCAATGTCTTAGCTCCCCGATAATGGTGCCATTTGATTTCTCGAAACCTGTTCTAGACCTTAGAGGTTAAATCAAAATTTTTATCCAAGGATTGCACTATAGGGTGCAACCTCGAGTCGTCTCACTTAAACGGAGCCTTAGCAAAATGGACCTAAGCTAACTTAAATGTCAAGCAATACAAACTTGAATATAAACAGGGGGTTTTGCTTTTTCAAAAGCATTAAGTAGATTGAACTGAATGATAAACAAAATATTTTTGGATTTTAGAGAAATAGGTAATGAATGTAGGTGGATAATAACCAAATAATGATGAAGTTCCTTTTGAAAGTATGCTCAGGTTGTCATAGTTCAAAATCAATTGATATGGGAGTAGAAATCACTAAGTTCCATAATCTTAATAAATGAACTCTATTTCTTAAGATTCTGTTAAGTGCTCTTAGTTTGTGTAGAAAGATTGATTAATGCAACAGGTTAACTACAATCAAAATCACTCAATATCAAAACACAACTGTGCAAGAGTAGGGAGAATCAAAATATTACAACTGACATATATGAGACTTCATATATTCAAGCTCAAGGTTCTATAATAACCAATTCACTACACAAATGAAAATCCAAGCTGATTACAACTATAATCAAGTAGTTCAACTACAAAATACAAATCCTAAACCTAGAAACTCATAAATTCATAGATGAACTAGGATTACACTACTCCCCTTCTTAGCTCATTGAACTCCAGCCATTGCTATACCTTCAACAGGAAGGAAAACGCCTAGCCACTTATAGAAGTCTGAAGCATCTCAACTAGGAATAAATCTAAGCTTCCCATGATGGAGGTTTGACAGTGAAAATGGAAGAAAGATGAGAGAAAGATGAGAGAAAATAGAGATGGAGGTTGTGGTATGAGTGAATGATGTCACTTACATGAAAATAGGGTTTCTAAACTAGTAATAGGGTGTACTAGGTCGGTTTATGGGAGTGGGTAGGTAAAATTTCTAAAAATAGTTCGAGTCTGGGTTGGTGATTCGAGCGGTTCACCACGGCGAACCTTGGACGAGAGAACTTCTGCTGATATAGTGTCTTCACCACGGGGAGGATAAAAGTTGGCCACGGTGAAACCTGGCAGAGGCGTTATTGCGTCTTATGTGCTGGACTTCCTTGATCTTCACTCTTAGCTCTTCTTCTTGAGTGTCCTGAAATAAAAAGAAATGGTTTGAGGCATCAATTGTCCCAAAAATCAATTAAATTCAATTAATGAACAAATATGACAATTTTACCCTCAAATAACACTAACTCAGAACAAAGACCCTCAATCTCAATTAAGCACAAATATCATTAAAATGAGCCAAAAAGTGTAACAAAAATATGGAAAAAGTCATCAATTAGTATAAAAAATTAAGCTCAATCAATAAGTGAAAGACCTTCCACATGACGTCATTAATATTGGCTCCTACTGGCTTTATGGACAAGCATTGCATATAAAGAGTCTGGAGGTGCAAGCATGGGTTTTCTCCTATAAGACCATAGAACTTAGGCAATGAGTGAATCAATTGACCTTTAATTTCAAAATCTGCAATGAAAGTAGGAAAAGCACCAGGCATAGGTTTAAAGTTCCCATCAAATTGAGTTAGTTCCTTAATAGTTCTACCCCTAGGTTGTTCATTAATCCTATTATGGCCATTATTTTCTCCTTGCCCCTCATTACCACCATTATTAGGTCTATAATGGTTACCATTCCTATTCCCACCGTTTGGACCATGAGGAGGCACTTCAGCCATAATTTCTTCTTCTACTTCCTCACTCTCACTAGATGACTGGGGTAGGTCTCGTAAAATAAGCGGGCTCTGAGATCCTATATGTCTACCTCTCCTGCCTCTACACACTCTAGGCATGCACAACTACTCAAGAATTCAACCACAGATAGAGTTCAAGAAAGAGGTAGGTTTAAAATTGTGTATTTACAAGTGTGTAGTTCAAATTGAGGCAAACTCAATGATTTCAAATAATGCTTAGTGAGTTTGAGGTGTATGAAGTGCTATACACTCTCAAAGTATGTGCAGAGAGCAAAGTTATGTAAAAAGAGCAAGTCTGGACACTCAAAAAATTTTCAGTAGAAAACCAAATCAGGTCACAACTTGGGTGATCCAGGTCGCGACTTAAATGAACAGAAAGCAACCCTGAAAGAAGATGGAGTTGAGGTCATGACTTGCAAAATTCCAGGTCGCGACTTAAACAGACCAAGATCAACACTGGATAACAGAAGGCTGAGGTCGCAACAAGCCACAAGTAAGGTCGTGACTCAATCACTTAGAATAAAATGCAAAATGCTATGCAAGAATGCAAATGCAAATGTATAGAAAAACAAGATATTTGGTTCTATTTCTCAAAATTTTTGATGCTATGAAATGCAAAATTTAAGTTGAAAAACTAGAACTCTACGAGAATCGACCCAAATCACAATGATGAGAAAAACCAATTACTAGGGAACCAAGTCAATGGCTCCCCGACAATAGCACCATTGATCGATGGCCAGATTGCCGCCTTCCGGATCGTCAAGCAAGAGAGTTACACAAGATAAAATGCAGTATAGGATGCAACCAATCATTCTTCTCAAGAAGCTTGTTATTGGAAATCCTAATCTAAATTGGTTTTCAAAAACATTGTAAAATGGGGGTTTTAGTTGTTTTAAAAGTGGTGCAAGAAATGTAAAGTGCAGAAAGTTAACTATTTTTGGTATTTTAAATGAATGAGGAAATGTTTTGGATTAAAAGGGAGTTATGGTTAAACAGTCTCTTGATGATGGAAACTTAGCTATCACCACTCTTTAGAATGATTGGGAGTTTTAAAAAACCTCTAAGTCTAAAGGAAACCCCAAGTAATCACTTGGGTCCAGTGTCTTAATTAATGAAAACTCACTTTGATCAAAGTTAATTAACATCCCTTAAGATATTGCTGAAAATATCCTCTGAATGTCAATCGACAAACACAGAATAGCAAGCATATAGATTAATCACAATAATCACTGAAAATCAAACTTAACACAAGGATTCAAAATCAAATATTATATAAAGTAGATGAATGAATGATGCAAATGTCCTCCGAATGTCAATCGACAAACGTAAATACCAAGCATGCAGATTAATCACAATAATCACTGAAAATCAAACTGAACACAAGGATTCAAACTCAAATATTATATAGATTAATCAACATTAACATCATCCAATCCAAATATAATAGAATAGTCTAAACACCAGATTTACAATCATAAACCAAGTTTGATACAAGTGTAGAAAGTTCCTAAATCTAGAAATATTCAAATCTAGAAATATTCAACACAGCATTAAACAAAGGTTTAGACTATAGAAAAAAACTTCCTGATTAGATCATTGAGCTCAAGCTTCGTTCTCCATCACCAAAAGGCTAAAGGGTTTAGCCTCTCACGCCTTCAACCCAATCGCAATCACTCCAGGAATGAACAACCATGGTTGAAGCTAAAAATGAAGTTGGGAAAATAGATAAGAAGGGTGTTGGAATGGTTTGATTGGTCTAAAAATTCAAAAAATGATGAAGAGATGAAGAAAAGTAAAAGTTTTGGGTGTAGGATCAATGGAGACTTGAGAGGAAATGATGGTGGCTCAACCTTGTGTAAATTTGCAGAAAGGAAGAGTTCTTTTTTGTGGTGGCTACCCCCCTTAGGTATAGAAGCTCAAAAACCTATTCCAAAACGCACAGCTTCACTTAATGCACCCATGTTGCGACCTGAGAAATGAAAGGTCATGACTCACGGGGGTCAGGTAGCGACCTAATAGTCCCATGTCGCGACCCTGAAAGACAGAGAGCTCTCGTCTTGACTTGGATCAAAAACACGTAATTTCACTAAGAGGCATCCAGGTCGCGACCTAAGGAGTCTATGTCATGACTGGGGAGGCAGAACACTCCTAACTTTTGTGTTTTGGTCCTTGTAACATTTTGGCTCCATCCATGCTCCATCATGATTTTTGGGTCCTTCTCCAATTGCCTAAAAATCACAACAAAGAGCTTTGTAAAGACTAACTGATTACAGACTAAGGCAATTAAAATTTAGAAGAGAAAAATAACCCTTTTTACCCCTTAAACAGCAAAAATGCAATTCATGACTCAATGTAATCAAATGGATATAAATGCACACATAATGAGGGTAAAATTGTTGCAAAATGTTAGAAAACACTTGAGAAAACCATATAAAGATTGGGTTCTATCATGCATCAGTTACTATTCTGGAATAGTTTGCCATGGCCAACTTTTAAGTTCGCCGTGACAAACTCTTAAACTTTCATTGAAGTTCCTTTCTAGAATAGTTTTGTCACGGTGAACTTTTGAGTTCATCACGGCCAACTCCTTCATATCAATAATGTCAAATTCGGATCTAGAACGCAAAAATGGACCCTTTACTCATATGAGCCGACCCAGATTAACCCCTAAAACCCTTGAAAGCCCTATTTTCGACCTATAACTCCATTCTCTCAACTCCAACACCTTTATTCTATCATCTTCTTGCCTTTCCACCTCCATCTTCTTTCCCATCCATTTCCTTCACCTTTCCTTCACTCCATCTCATTTTCTTTCACTCCCAACTACCATGGTTGACGGATTCACTTCAGTTGGAGCTTTTCCTGAAGCTATGGAGGGCTAGGGTTTATCAACTCTTGAAGAATAATGGAGTGGCATGAGTTTCCAGACTTCAAAGGGGAGTTTAGTTTCAGTTTGCAATTTTTAGCTATGATTTATGGCTTTCTAGGTCTAGGAGTTGTAAATTCTAGTTAGGAACTTGGGATCATTACTGTAATCATTAGTTAATGATTTATATTTGTAGTTTGGATTGGTTAATATTGAATTCTGTGATTCAATATATGTAGTCACATATATGTTTTCTTGTAACTCTCTTGATTCTCTCTTATCTTGCATGGTCATGTTTTGATATTGAGTTGATTTTGGGTTGCAATGAACCAATTGCATAATCATTCTCAGATTACATATTAGGAGAGCTTAACAATGTTTTCATTAACGAAGTTCATTGATTTAAACATTGGACTCAATGAGTCATTGAGGTTGTTATCCTAGAAAACCTAATGATTTTATGAAACTCGCAATATCTTAAGTAAACTATGATTGCCATTAAAACTATTTTTAAGAAGTTTCCTATCGTCCATTTCTATTGCATCATCATCTTATCAAAAATACCAAAAATATAGTAGCTTAGTTTTATTTCCATTGAATATAGTTTAGTTACATTTTAATTTAATCTTAAAACCTAAAACCCAATCTCATTGCATTGCATGGTATTTAGTCTAGCTTAGGTCATCAATAAAGGCTCCCAAAAGTGAACACGACTCGGATTGCATTGCTATACTGCATCTCTTGGATCCGGTTATAAATTTCTTAGATTTGAGCCCAAGGCATAACGACATGGTCAAATCATTGTTCCGACATAACTTTTCATGTAGAATCCAAATATCAATTCAGATTTATGAAAATCAAACTCCTTCCCCTTCATTTAAGCTTGGCCGAATAGGGTAGTATATATTCCAAAATTTTTATTTTTGGTTCTAATGATTTCAAACACTTTCCTTTAGTATATCCCTATACAAAAACACATTTTAAACTTATTAGAATAATCAAAACACATTAAAACAAACTCCTACTCTAAGAACAAGTGTTGGCCGAATTAAACCATTAAGACCTCTATCTTAGTTTTCTTCCAAAAATCAATCCAAACATCAATTAAACATATAGTTCCAAGCCTTAAATCATGGTTTCTATCCCTCCCTAAAGCATAAGCATGTTGGATGAAAAATTACAACATCTCCCCCCTTGGAATTTCAATTCAAAACCTAACCAAACAAGCTGTAATCTCAACCATAGTAAAGCTTAGACAAACCTTGGTGAATCCTTAACTAAAGCTTGATGATTTCTTATCCAAAAGCATTTATCAAAATCAGTCTCCAGCTCCAGAAATGAAATGGGCAGCACCTCCCCTTGTCTTTCTAACTTTCTACCTATTTTTGGGTATTTTGAGGGGATATTTATAGACAAAAAAAAAAAGTCTGGCTTCCTCCCCTCACTTGTGAAAAAAATTTGGCCAGAAAAATGGCCATGTGATTGCCATCCAATACCCAAACTTTCAGATCATGACAAGTGTCAGTCTCCAAAATATTCCTATTAATATTTTGTGTGAAATTGGGATTTATTCTAATTTAATGGAAGGGTCTGGAATTGTCACAAAATTAGGCCTTAATTGGACTCAATGTGTCACATCCAACATTATGATAATTAGAGATAAGAAATATTCTCAAATTATTGAGGATTAAAAAAAATGATAAGGAAAAGTCAAAGGATTTTGGTGGAAAATAATTACAGTAATTTTCCAAGCCAATTATAGGAAATTGACTAATTAAGGAAAATTGGTCAAATGTAAATAAGGAAAAATATTTTTGAGCCTTGGAAAATTAAGAAAAAATAGGGATAATATCCTTTGAGGGTTATATGAAATTATAAAGTTGGTGTTATGACCAAATTACCCTTAGAGAAATTATAAAAGAATTTAAAGATGATTTAGGCTAATTAAGGGATTTTATTTGGAAAATTCCAAATAAATATCTTTAGGGAAAATAAAAGTCCAAGAAAATTTCTATGAGATCCCAAGGAATTATAAGGAATTATGGAATTAAATAAAGACCCTCAAGTGCCCAAGATTTTTCCAAATAAATGTGAAAAGTGGAAAAATCCCTAAAGGGAAGGAAATTAATTTTCCTTTATATTTAATTATTAGGAACTTAATTTTGAGACAAAGAGGGTAATTTGAAAAGATTAAATTAAGGATCTGACAAAAAATAATTACAGAGGCTAAGCTACTGTAATTATAGAAAAGAAGTTAAACTCAGAGCCTAAAGTATACCGATAAAGCAAGATTGGTGTCTTGCAAATCCAAGGGATCCTATTGAGCCATGTGTCAAGCTCTTGAAGAAGAAGATTTGAATTAGCCAAGTGTCATTCTATAAATGGAGAGAATTTTGACTTTAATAATTAATTTCATTTGGAATTATGTTAATTAGGAAAGAGGAATCAAGACTTAGTAGGGTAATGACACTTGGATTATCATTAAAGAGGATGGTTGAGATATTTTGAGCCATTAATCAGCTCTTCTCTCCCCATTTTCAGACCCACATTTCGTCCAAGAGAGAACCAAAGGGAAAAAAGAGAGCTTGAGAGAAAACGAGAAGGAAAGGAGGCATCTTTGATCATTCAAGCAAGCTTTCAAGGTAGATCTTGGTACTAGAGGTGTTCTTACTTTGTTTTCTTTCATTTTTATGGTTTAAAATCTATCTCTTCCCTCTCTTGTGACTAGTCGAACTGGTTGTTAAAAAAGGGAAAAAAAGTTTTGGTTTTTACACTTGCTAAGACACAACTATACAAGCTAGGTTCTAGTGTTTGCAAGTGAGTTTAAGTGGCTTTAAAGCATTTTTCATGGTTGTTGTTGTGAGAGTTCTTTTCGGCCAAGAGGTGAACTGGACCCTAAGATGAGATTTTCATTGTTTTAAGGCTTCCATGATGCTTAAAATGAAGAATGGTGTAGGGTAGACTAAAAGGAACAAGTGTTGGAAGCTTAAAAAACAAAGCTGAAAATTTTGGTCAAAACCCTCTTTGGTTCGGTCAGTTTGTTGCTAGAAGAAGCAGTTTTATTTTCATAAATCTAAGCCCATTTTTGGAATCTACATGAAAAACCATGTAGGGTTAGGTCAAGGTGTGATTTTTAGGGTTAAAGAGAACCAAGTACAAAAATAGTGAACAAAGGAGGGAGCTTTATGGTTCAAGAATCATTTTGATGTATGTCCTTGCTTTTTCATGGTTGGATAATGATTATGGCTGCCCTTTTTGATGGATTACATGGTTAGGGTTTGATATTTGTCAAGGGAAAGAGGAGAAGGAAGAAAAGCTAAGACTTTTGGAGCAAGATAGTAAGTTAAACCTAGCTACTATCACTAACTAGCATTGTTGATTATTGTATGGTTAATTACTATTATTGTGGTTGAACTTTCTTAATTGTTATGTGGCTGCTCTTTATAGTATCTTGCTTTGGCCTTTGCATGTTTGAGTTTGCCAAATGATAAGCATGTTAGTTCACCAATAGTAGCTAATGTGATCATGCATAATAATGATGCTTGCTTGGTGCTATAGTTGGTTAATTTGCTACTGGGATTTCCAAAAATCTCATCCCCCAAAAATAATGTAACATTTTAGGGCCTGAATCCTCCAAGGGAAAGCTGCAGATTGAAGGCTAATTTGTAGGGTTTAGCCACAAAATTTGTGAGCTCATTTTGGTTATGTAAATATTAAACTAACAGTGCTGGAAGCACACTGACACTGACTGGTTCACGTGACTTTTTGATTATGCTCCCAAATGTGTTTAGTCATAAAATCTGGCATGATGAAAGATAACGTTGTGAGCTTCAATTTGATATCTAATACGTTAAAAATGGCCTAGTATACGATTTATAATGATTTTTCAAATTTAAAGGTCAGAATCTGGGAATCTGGGTTTTTGGCAAATGGACAGTGTTGCTTTCTCAAAAAGATGACGCTTTCTCATAAGGAATTGGACAATAAGATTATTTTTTCTTGAAAGAGGACTTAAAGAGCTTTAAGTGGAATTTTGAACCACCCCAATTGGAGTTTTGAAGAATAAGTTATGAATTTTTGAAGTTGGCCCAGAAAAACTGGATTTTTACCCGATGAACAGTAAAAATCCGAAAATTAGCGTTTTTATGGGGAAAAAAATGAGCTCAAGACCATCCAATATGGTCTAAAATGATTTTGAAAGGAACCTAAATCAATATAATAGTAAGGTGTGACACAATGTGGGGCTCACTTATGGATTAGGATGGCCCAAAAAGATGACCCACAAACCAAATCACAATCCCAAACCATTTTAAAACTTTATCAGGTTAGATTCACTAGTAACATTCCATAATTTTTCTAGACCTTCAAAAATTTATTTCTCTCTATGAAAAATCCTATTTTTATATAAGGACATGATTTGAAAATTTTTAGAATTTTTACCCATCTTTAACTATTTATTTTGAATTTTCCCCGATTAGGCCTTTATTGGTAAGATCATGGGAAATAAATTCTCAAAAATAATTTCCTATACTAACAAGGATTGAAACCAATTTGATAAATTCCCATAAATATTTAGATAAATAATCCATATTTTTTCAGGAATTATTGAGGCCTCTAGCTTTTTAAAATAATTGTTTTCTTTCAATTTTTTTACTGTTTTTCCCAAAAGCCTACGTGTTCAGAAAATTCCTTAATAATTTATTTTTACATAATTTAACCTCTAGGACTCCATTGAGGTTCCAAAACCTTTAATTCACTAATTTTTTATTTTTAAGGAATTTTCTAGAATTTTTCTCAAATTTTCCCATTTTGTGTTACATCCAATAATACAGCAATTAGGAATAAGGATATTCCTAAATATTCAAGGGCCAAAAAGGATAAGGAAAAATAGAAGAATTATGGTGAAAAATAATTAGTATGATTTTTCAAGTCAATTATAAAAAGGTTGACTAATTAAGAAAAATTGGTTAAAAATAATTATGAAAAAATATTTTCAAGTCTCAAAAAATTAAGAAAAAATAAATATAATATTCTTTGAGAATTATACAAGGCTATATAATTTTTTTTATGGCCAAATTACCCTTGAAAAACTTACAAAGGAATTTAAGGGTGATTTGAGCTAGTTTAAGGCCTTTTATTTGGAAAATTCCAAATAAATATTTGGAAGGAGAATAAAATCCCAAAAAAATTCCTATGATTTCCCAAGAAATTATAAGAAATCATGGGATTAAAAAGAGAACCTCAAATATCCAAGATTTTTTCTAATTATTTGGACAAATGGAAAAATCAATAATGAGAAGGAAAATAGTTTTTCTTTTTATTTAATTAATGAAAAATTGAGTTTGAGCTAAGGAGGGCATTTTGGGAAGAGAAAAATGAGAAGAATAAATTATGGATATGATAGAAAATAATTACAGAGGCCAGAATATTGTAATTATATAAAAGAAAGTAAACTCAGAGTAAAAGTGCACCAATAAAGTAAAGATTAGAGTCTTACACTTTACTTGGCCCACAAGTTGCCACTTGTCAAGCCCCTATTAGAGAGTAATTAAACTTTCCAAGTGTCAAGCCTCAAGTGGAGGAGAGTTTGACTTTTGGAAATTAATTACAATTGGAATTAAATGATTAAGAGGGAGATTTTAAGAAGAAGTAGGCATTTGACACTTGGCATCTCATTAATGTTGGTAGGTGAGATATTTTGTGCACATTAAATGAGCTCTTCCTCCCTATTTTTCTGGTTATGTTTCTTCCAAGAGGAAGAAGAAAAGGAAAAGAGTGAGTTTCAAGGAGAAACAAGAGAAAGGGAGCAACTTTAATCATCTAAGTGAGATATAAGGTTAGTTTTTGGTTCCAAGTTGTTCCTTGTCTTGTTTTCATGCTTTGTATGGTTGAAATTTTTGGTTTTCCCTCTTTGTTGGACCTGGCCAAAATGCTTAATCAGTAGGGGAGGAAATTTTGTTGCTCAAACTAGCTAGAACACTTTAAATCATGGTATTTTCAAGTGATTTAGGGTTGTTTTTGAAAGATTTCTTGGTTGGCTTTCTATAGAATTTTGAACCACTCCATTTCGATTTTTCTCAATTAAGTTATGACTTTTTTAAGTTAGACCAGAAAACTGGATTTTTACCAAATGAACAGTAAAAATCCAAAAAATAGCATCCTCAATGTCCTAAATGACACTTTTAAGCCCAAGACCATCTAATATGGTCTAAAATGGTTCCGATAGAACTCTAAGTCATTCTAGAAGTAAGGTGTAACATTTTACCTATCCTAGACTGATAATTCCAAAAATGTTGGTCTCAACCTTATCTAGATCTTATGTCATGCTTGGCTTGGTCAGCCAGTCTACCTTCCATATTGGCCTTGGACTTAAATTTTTATCCCTTCTATCAATATTAAATTTGACGGGATGTGATAGAAGACAACTTGAATTTCCAACCAAAACAACCTTTAAACATAGCCAAAGCAAAGCTTAAACTTACCTCAATCAATCCTCGATCAAAACTTGACACTTCCTTCTTAGTTTGCATAGTTATAAGCTCTCTTCCAAGGTCAATAATTTAGTTTAGCGGCACCTCCTTTTATAGTTCTCTTTTTTGCCTAAAAATGTTCAAATGGAGGGGGTATTTATAGACAAGAAAAATATGACTTCCTCCCCTCACTTGTGGATGAAATTTAGCTAGAAAATGGCCATGTGGCTGTAATCAAGCCCTCCAATTTTCAGATCATGACAAGCGTCTAGTCTCTAGAACATTCCTACTAATATTTTGACTAAAATTGGGCTTAAATCCATTTAATTGTTGGGCTATTAATTACACAAAATTTTAGGCTTTCCTTGTCCCAAAATGAAGCCCAATTCTGCCCCACAAAGAAAGAAAAAGGGGGGCCCACAGATTTGATCAAGTTTTACTGTATTAATTCATGTCTAATTGCATGTTTTTAGAGGGATTAATTATTTAAAATGCATGTCTTGATATGAATTGTGGTAATTTAGAGCTGTGAGTTTGATTTCTTATTAAGCACTTTGTAGGGGCAAAACTATCATTTTTGCTTCTTTTTAATTAATCATCTTTTATGAAATTGAATTGAATATTACAAGTGCTTAATTTGATTTTCAGGTCTAAAGTCAAAGTTGGGAACATCTCCTAAAGACCTAAGTTCAAGAAAATTACAATTAAGGGCCAGTAAATTACAAAAATTCCAGAAAAGGGCCAACTAAATGCAACTATGTGTCTGAAGTCATGAGAGGCTTGAACGTGTTGCCTTGAGGAGTCTTGATGAATGCCTGAGCTTGGGACTTAATTTGGGGAGTTTATTTCATCTTTTCCATTACTTTAATAGCATTTCAGTCGTTCTTAGTTAGAATTTTTGTTTTGTTGTTAGAGCTGAATCTTATAGCTATAATCTTTTCATTTTGGATTGGATTCTAAGAGTTTATGTTTTGGTATTTGTGTTGTAATGAGAATCCTACATTTAGTCATGTGAATATTGGTTGATGTTCAGTCTAATTCAGTTTTGATTAAATGTGGTGCCTTACTAGTATAAGTAGTTATTATGATCAAGCTGTTAATACCATTGTATTGACCTCACTAAATGAGCATTAATAAGGGTGATTATTTTGTTGTGAGCCTTTGGGTCAAAGGTTTTATTAACACACTAATTTACCTGAGTTTAGAAGGTTTTCCAAGCTAGCTAAGATTGATTCTCAATTAAACTCCTAGTATGTTTTGAAGTTATAAAGGCTTAATCAATTCTCTAAGGGGCATTTTTATCAATTAAGTTTACAAACTATCTATTTATTTGCTTTCTTTCATTACTGTTTTAATTCATTTAAAAAGACCAAAACGACTGTACTTCTTTCATATTTTGATTTTATTGCAACTTAATTCAATTTTACAAAGCCCCCAATTTTACCTCTTTGCATGGTTGTCACTTAAATTACATAGGAACAATTCAGACTCCTCGAAGTGAACATGACTCGGATTCTGCCACTGTAGTGCATTTCTATCCAAAACTAAATTGTTTTTGAGAGGCCATTACGACTAAGGCTTCATCAAGCTGGTACCATTGTCGGGGGGCCATTAATTTGGTTCCTTATATAATTTGGGTGTCAACTTAAGTGTTGAGCCTGGGTTCAAACCATGTGATCGAGGCTGTCTAGTAGTTACATTTACATTTTTATTGTCTTCAAGTCTTTAGTGTTGAGCATAGTGCTTGTTTCTTTTGCATAGAAAATTTTCTGAAAACATATAAATATCTCGATTTCATTCCAATTTTGCATTTGCATTTCTTTTGTTAGTTAGCTAGATTTCTTCTGTTGATGTGCTGTTGAATTCTTGCATCAATACTGTTGTTACTGGCTTGGTTGCTACAACTTTCTAATCTTTGTGGTTGCTTTATGGTGCTCAAAGTTGTTAATAGCTTATACTTGCATTTAGTGCCCAATTGATTGCATTAATCATTACTCTAAGTCACTGTTCATGTTTTCTGAAGTTTTACATCTTACTCATAGAAGAAAAAATTGAATTTCTAGATTTTGAGTTTTGGGCTGGAGCGTTCTTGAGTGTATTAGGGGATTTCTTGGACTTAAGAGTGTATAGGTGAGGTTTTCAAAGATTTGAGCATTGAAAATTGTGTATTTGGATTGCTAAAAGCCTTTGGAACCTTGTTTTTTAAAGTATATATTGGTTTTAGAACTTACACATAGCAATACTTTTAGTGTTAGTGAGTTTGCCCAATTTTTGCTATTACTCTATTCTGAGGGTCGCTTCTACCAACTTTTTCATCGTGACCAAGCATTGTCTAGCCACAACGAGCTTTCACTTTTATGGTTTTGCTTCAGTGAACTTTTTCGTCGTGACCAACTAAAGTATTGCCGTGACGAAAGTCCATTTTGAGCTAAAATTTCTCTAAGTCTTAACTCATGCATACTCACTCCATATGTCATTTAAGGGTATAGACATACTCATACATCAATCATTCATGCCATATACTCTTGCACTCTATTCATTCATCCATTTTTATTTAAATTGCTTTATATTTAAGGAATTTTTGCATCTCTTAATTATGCAAGTGAAGAAGGACTGAACCTTTAGTGCCTTGTCAACTTGAGTTGGAAAGACATTTGAGAAGGTTGAGAAGAGAGCGTGAGTCAACAAACATTAGTGAGGGTATGATTGAAGAGAGTTTCCCTAGTTTTGACCCATCCACTACTGAAGAAGAGGAGATCCCAGTAGAAACACCTAGAGATCCTAACTATAAATAGTGTGGGTGGTAATGGGTTGAACCCTAATGACATTAGGCAAAATGAACCAAGTGGGGGCAATGGGTTAAATAGTGTCACATCCAATAATATGCTAATTAGGAATAAGGAATATTTCTAAATAATTAAGGGCCAAAAATGATAAGGAGAATTAGAAGAATTTTGGTGGAAAATAATTATTATGATTTTCCAAGCCAATTATGAAAATTTGACTAATTAAGAAAAATTGGTCAAATATAATTATGAAAAAATATTTTCAAGTATTAGAAAATTAAGAAAAAACAAGGATAATATCCTTTGAGAATTATATGAGATTATAAAATTGGTTTTATGACCAAATTACTCTTAGAGAATTTACAAAGGAATTTAAGGCTAATTTAGGCGAATTTAAGGGATTTTATTTAGAAAATTTCAAATAAATATTTTTAAGGAGAATAAAATTCCAAGCAAATTCTCATGATATCCCAAGGAATTATAAGAGATTATGAAATTAAAAGAAAACTCTCAAGTATCTAAGATTTTTCCTACTTCCTTTGAAAGGTAGAAAAATCACCAAAGAAAAGAAAATTAGTTTTTCCTTTTATTTAATTATTAGAAAATTAATTTTGAGACAGAGGGTAATTTAGCAAGACCAAAATAAGCAGAATAAATTATGGATCTGATAGAAAATAATTACAGAGGCCAGAATACTGTAATTATAGAAAAGTAATTAAACCCGGAGTCAAAGTGCACTGATAAAGCAAGACTAAAGTCTGGAAAAAGAGTTTTTGCCAAATTCAAATGGCTCACATTTAACCATGTGTCAAACCCCTAATGGAGAGGATTTGAACTTTCCAAGTGTCACTCCTCAAATAGAGAGGATTTTGAGTTTTAGTAATTAATTTCATTTGGATTTAGTTAATTATGAAAGAAAAAGCAAGATTAAAGGGGGTAATGACACTTGGATTTGCATTTATGATAGTGGTTGGGATATTTTGGCTCATTAAACAAGCACTCCTTCCCCTAATTTCAGATCTCCAATTCAGCAAAGTGAGAGGAAGAGAGAAAAGAGAGTTTAAAGAAGAAATAAGGGAAAAGCTACAACTTTGATCACTCAACCAAGGATTCAAGGTTAGTTTTTGGTCTTAAGTTATTCTTTACTTTATTTGCTTGAGTTGTGTGGTTAGAAATTCTGTTTCTTCTCCTTATTGGAAATTCGTAGACTTTTGGGTTATGTAAATATTATGCTGAGCAGTGCTGTAAACCTACTAACACTGTTAATTTTAAGCGATATTTTGATTAAGTTCTCAAACGCTTCTAATCACAAAATTTAGCACAATTGTAGATCACGTTATGAGCTTCATTTTAATAGCTAACACGTTAAAAATAGCTAACTACACGATTTTAATGATTTTTTAAAATTTAAGGTTTAGAATCTGGAAAAAGAGTTTTTGCCAAATGGACAAAGGTAACTTTCACAAAAACCTGACACTTTTTCAAATGGAATTGGTTCACAAGATTTTTTTTTTCCTTGAAAGAGCATTCAAAGAGATTTTTATAGAATTTTGAACTACTCCATTTTGATTTTTTTAGATTAAATTATGAATTTTTGAAGATGGGCCAGAAAACTGGATTTTTACCTGATGAACAGTGAAAATCCGAAAATTAGCATTTTTGGGTTAAAATTGAGCCCAAAACCATCTAATGTGGTTTAAAATGGTTTTAATTGAACCCTAAATCAATACGATACTAAGGTGTAAAAAATAGTAAGGCCATAAGGGAGTCGGTGAGAATATAGGATTCAATAGTACTAATAGGCCACCTAGAGGGAGAACCATTAAAGACCTTATTAGTCCGATGTGAATTTTGAACCTTTGCCTGGCGCATTACCTATTATTAAAAATGATTTTGAAACTAAAGGTCAATTAATACACTCACTTCCTAAGTTCAGTGGTTTGTCAGGTGAAAATCTGTATACTCATTTAAAGTATCTTCATATGCAATGCTTGTCTATAAAGCCAACTGGGGTGAGAATTAAAGATGTGCTTTGGAAAGTTTTTCATCTATCTCTAGAAGGGAAAGCCAATAAATGGTGTATAAATCTACCATTGTATGTGGACAAGTCGTATGAATCTTAGACTATACTGAGAAGAGCTTTCCTTGACAAATATTTTCCATCTACTAAGATCTCTGCTACTAGAAAAGAGATATCTTCTGCTAAGTAAGAGGATGGAGAGACTTTCTTTCAATTTTGGAGTCAATTCCAAGATATGGTTACTAAGTGCCCAAACCACCAGATTATTGATGAGCACCTTATTTAATATTTCTATAGTGGTTTGTTGCCACATGATGCTGAAGTGTTAGATGCTGCGGCTAACAGATCGGTTGAGTTAATGGAGCCACAAGCTACTTGGGCCTTGATCCGCACCTTTGCCTTGAACCTCCAACATGTGAGCCGTAAAGATACTAGAGGGTACAAGGGTGATAGGGACCCACTTCTTGTTAAACTAGCCCAAGATATGGCTAAATTAACTTCTACAGTTCAAAATATAAGGAGCAATCAACCTCATACTGAGCCTTTAGCTTTGGTTGCTGCTTCTTATAATGTATATGACTCTCTAATATGTAGAACTGAAGATTATTTTGGTCTAGCTAAAAATGTATATGCTATGTATCAATAGAGGCCAAATTAATACCAGAAAAGAGATCCATATTCTAATACTTACAACCTCGATTGGAAGGATCACCCTAACTTCAAGTAGGGGGGAGGCAACAATCAAGGTCAAGCTGGGAATTATCAAAAAAACAATTACTAAGGTGGTTCCTCAAGTAACTATCAAAGATCTAATCCCTCTACTACTGTAGTTTCGGTTAATCCTCAACAACAACTAAGTGGTAGAAGTAGTGAGTAACAAATTATCTTAAAAGGGATTGACAACTTGTCTAGTCAAATGTCTAAGAGTGACAGTAAGAGAGCTTCCCTAGATAGTAAGATGAGCCAAGTGGAATGAAAGATGGTAACCATGGGAAGTTAGTTTGAGAACAATTTTGCTACTGTATATTTCAAGATTGAATAGTTGAAACTAGGCATGAGAATATAAATGGGTTTATCACTCAAATGTCAAACACCGTGAATGATCAACAAGCTAAAGCTAGTGGTACAATCCTTCATAAATCCTAAGTCTCTCAATGCCATTGAGCTTAGGAGTGGGAAGCAAGTTAACTTTTCTCAAGAGAAGGGCAAGGATGATGAAGTTGAAAGCCCACCCCTTTTACCCATGAAGCTTTCTAAAAGCTTTAAAGAGAAGGCATTGCTTAAGAAGTCCAAGGATTCACAAGAAGTTGACTAAGAGGGTCATGAAACTAATGATGTTCAAGAGGAACAACCCAAGGAAGTGAAGCAAAAGGAGGGAAAAGCTCATATCAATTCTCAACAAGCAAAGTACACACTTCCAAGTACCATAGAGAAGGGAGAATTGAGCAAAAAGGGAGCCTTAATGCCTAATGTTAAGGAGGTAAATCCTAAAAACCTTCCTTTTCCAAATTCATATATTATGTCTAAAAAGGTTGTAGCGCCCAAAACATTGAAAGAAGTTGTAGATTTTTGTAGCAAACTTGAAAGTCAATTTACCTTTCATAGATTTGATTAAGAATTCTCTACCTTTTGCTAGATACCTAAAAGAACTTTGCACTAATAAGAGAAAATTTAAACCCCATGAGTTTGTTTAGGTTAGCCCAAATGTATCATCTTTGTTCAAACCCCAAATCCTGGTCAAATGCTATAATCCTATTACTATCACTATTCCCTATACTATAGGAAAAGTTTCCATAGCAAGAGCCATACTTGATTTGGGGGCAGCAATAAATGTTTTGCCTTTATCAGTGTATCGAGCTTTAGGAGTCAGTGTCTTACAAACCACTACTGTTGCACTCCAATTGGCTAATAGAACAACTAGGAAACCTGAGGGGATTCTAGAGGATCCTAGCCCAGGTCAAGGGTTTCCTTTTTCCTACTGTTTTTTATGTGCTTGAAATGGCTAATGAGTTGTCTCATCAATCCACACTTATTCTTGGTTGACCATTCTTAAGAACTTCAAATATGATGATTCAAATAAAAGATGGTGTTATAACCATGGAGGTGGGAGAGCAAGTTGTATCTTTCAATATGTATGAGGCAATGAGGCATCCATATAAGGATTATTCTCTTTCAGGTCTAAATGTTATTGGTATTACTATTGATGATGTTGTTTCTGAGTTTGAATTAAGTGAGGTTTTCACTGATATCTCTGAATTTTATTCATGTGAGTCCTTGCTTAATGAGGACGGCTCCCTTACTTCATTTTCTTCTCTTTATTCTTTTCCTTCTGCATGCTCATGTGGTGGCAACAAGTTATGTCCTAACTATGCAATAGTTAATTGTACACGACTGGCCCTATATTCCCTTTTATTATCATCTGATAAGCCTAAATCCTATATTAGCACTATACCTCTAATTATTAGTGATGATTCTCATGGAGAGGGGTTTTCTGTTAGTGTTGTAGGAGATTTGAATTTGGAGGTAAGGTAGGGCATTGTAAATTCTGAAGATGAATCTTACTGTTTGTTTTTGCCGTGATGGGAAGGAAGTTTAGCAACGACAAACAGTTCTATCCTGAGAGGTATAAGCCCTTTTCCTTCAACTGGCCATGACAAAATGTATTGTTCACCGTAATGAACATCTCACAGTGCTGCAAGTCTAGAGTGCTTATCCACTGTTGCTGTTCTACCTTCTCACCTGCTTCACAGAAGGTGAAACATCCTACCTTTAACCTCTCAAAGCACGCATTTGTAAGTGTTATGGTTCAAGTAGATCAAGATACAAGCCCGTGGATTTAAAATTTCAACATAATTACCCGAGTTACTATTTACTGTTTAATTTTCAGATTGCAGGCCCAACTTTAAAAATTCATAACTAATTCCATAAAAATTATATTGATGTGTTCTAAAATTCTACAAAAATCTATTTTGATGATCTTTAAGGAAAAAATATTCAATTAGACTTATCCTTGCCCAATTCGTACAGTTTAATCAATAATATTACTATTCATTTCGTAAAATCTGGAACTTCCAGATTCTATGCCTCAACTTTCAAAATTCGTATCTCCCTGTGTACACATCCAATTGAGGTGATCTACTCTCATTTTAAAGATTGGGATATGTACTATGAGTCTGCCAAATCTTGTGACTTAACTCATTTGTTGGATAGGTCAAACTGGAGCTACAAACTTACTGCTTCAGGGCCTACGTTTTATCCCTTAACATCTCTTTACTTTAATTCTTTTTATTTCTTTGGCATACATAACCAGGGCTTACTCTTTCCCATTTATGCTCATACATTTCTATACAATTCATGAGCATTATAATTAATTACATGGCATCATAGGCCTCCATGACATAAATTACATAATAGGAGAATTACACATTGAATAATAATATCATTCATTAACATGAACAATTCTCCACTTTCTTCTCCTTGCTTCTCATGCCATTATTGCCCATCATTGATTAACCTAAATGGTTGGTTAGGGAGGGGTGAGATTTGTAGGAATCTCAGTAGTAAACAATACCATATTAATCATGCTAGATGGATGCTAATGCACTACACACAACTTGTTTATTCTCTTGTTAATTAGTGACATATTAGCATGCTCAAAGCTAACTTCTTGATGCATGGCCATGGAGACATAATCTACTCATCATGAATAGCAATTACAGCAGCTAAAACATGTCACAATAACAGTTAATAACATGTACACGGCAACACACAAGCATACAACATCAAGCAATGACAATAGGTAAGTTCACTACCTTGCACCTCAAGCTTTCCTCTTGCTTTTTCTTTGACTCCCTTGACTTTCCAACCATGTGGGCATTCAGTTAACATCACCAAACATCCTCTTAGATGTTCTAAAGGTTCTAAACATAGTCACAATGATCATACAATCTATTAGGACCACTAGATTACATAATATTCAAGACTACCTCTCTTGAACCTCAACCCTTTCTCTTGATTTTAGGGTTTTCTTTCTAGCTCTTCTAACATAAATCTCATCATTTCCCATCCTTAAGATCCATGTATTGTCAATTAGGACCACTTTAGATGGCCTTAGATTCAAGAAGATCAAATCTGAAAATTTTGCTTCACAGGTACTGTTCACGCAGAAATTCCAGAATTTTTGCTCAACTTTGAAAATTCATAATTAATTTTATAAAAATCAAAACTGAGTGATTCAAAGCCTTACTAAAAGATAATTAAGTTAAATTTAGAAGAAAAATAATTTTAGGAACCAATTCTACTCTGAACAGTACCGGCATTGTACGGAACTCGACACTCTTCCAAAGGTTAAACATTGTTTCCAAATTTCAAACCCTAACTTTGAAAAATCATCATAAATCGTACAGATATCCAAATGAAGTGTTATACCCATGGATTTAAAGCTTATAGAGTGTAATTTAATCATGCCAAATTTTAGAATTAGATACAAAGAGTAACTTATTCGAAATAGGCATCAAATCAGATGCTACAACCATCACATACCTTGATCTTGAAGCTTGAATCTTGTTCCTTCTTCTTAGCCCTCACCCCTACGTTTTTCTCTCTAAATTTTGGCAGAGTTTTGCCTCTAAAATGGCTGGCAAAATGATCTTCCAAGGTGGGATATTTATAGCTAAAACTTTGGCTTGAATGGACCAAAATGCCCTTGGTGGCTAATAGAAAGGGTAAGGGCAATTTTGGAACTTCAAGTTGACTTTTACATCATCTTCTTGCATCATCCTTACCTCATCCTTCTAGAAGCCACCAAGTGTCACAAATGTGGTGGAGGAGAAGGGAGATTAGATCCTAGCCGTTGGATCAAAACTTAATCATTAAGTTTCCTCCAATTTTACTTGGCCCACGTTTCTCTGACTTTCTTTATGGCCTTCCAGAGCTCAAAAAATTCTTTTGTCTACTCCATAAATTCCCTTTAATCCTAGAGAGTATCCATGAATTTTCTTAGTCCATAACACTTCCTTTAAGCCTTACATAAAAATTCATTTACTAAGATACCCTTTTATCGGTATAAACGACTTTTAATTTATTAAAGCCACTCCACTAGCCTTTTGGTTACGGGACTAATTTTATAAATTAGTACAACCTTTCAACCATTTAACCTCATTTTTGTCTATATTTTTTAGGTCTCTTGCTATTTTAAATAATTACCTCAAACAGTGTATTTTTTACGTGCCATAACCTTATAAATTCCACTTAAGCTGTCTTAGGGATATTTTCATCTTTTCTCTTCACAGAAGATCCTTAGAATATTATTTCCCATTTTTTGAGATTTTCTTGGAATTCTCTGTATACTCTTCCATTTTTACCCCTGTTGATCATAACTTTCTGAATTTATGGTTTAGTCCCTGCTTGGACTTAGCTTCTTACAACCATCTCTTTAAGGCTTCTAACTTAATCTTTAGCCTGTATCTACCCTCTTTGCTCTCTCTGGGCCTTCGAGACTTTACTGGAGCCTTTAACTTTGATCACACTTTAGCCCCTTAAAACTTTTACTTTGCAGTTTAGTCCATAAAATTGCTTTGACTTCCTTTCTCATCTTTAGGACTTCTACTCAAAAGGGGTCTAGTAGCCTATCCAATTCAGGCTATTTCTAGTACTTCTAGGCTCAAAAGTTTTGATGTTACAGAAGGAGCCTTGGTTTAAGGGCCATAGATATTCTTCCTTCACCTTGTGAACCAATTTCTTACACCATCTCTTCGTATACCTTGAAGTATTTGTTTGATAGTGCCCTGACTTGTTGTTTAAGTGATGCAAATATAGTATCTAAGGCTATTGTTGATAATGGTCAACTGCTAGTTGACTCAACCCTTAGAGGAATAGAGGGACCAGTAGTGGACTTAATCAATCTTGAGATCCAAAAAGAGTGGGTTGACGATGAAGAATGAAAAGAATGAACTTATACCTACTAAAGTCCCAAATGCATGGCTTGTCTGTATTGATTATAGAAAGCTTAATGATACTACATGTAAGGACCACTTTCCCATTCCTTTTGTTGACTAAATACTAGAGAGATTAGCAAGAAAGTCCTATTTTTGTTTCTTTCACGGTTTTTTTGGTTATTTTCAGGTACCAATTGCACCAGAGGACCAGGAGAAGACAACATTTACCTGTGATTTTGGGACTTACACTTATAGAAGAATGCCATTCAAACTTTGTAATGCTTCAGGGACCTTCTAAAGATGCATGATGTCGATCTTGAATGACTTTTTATGGGATTGCATAGAGGTATTCATGGACAATTTTAGTGTGCACGATAATTCTTTTGATGCTTGCTTGTCTAGCTTAGAAAATCTTTTACAAAGATGTATTGAAAAGAAGCTAGTTCAAAATTTTGAAAAGTGTCACTTTATGATCAATAAGGGTATAGTGTTAGGTCACTTGATTTCTTGTAAGGGTATAGAAGTAGATAAGGCCAAGATTGAAATTATCTCTTCTTTCTCATATCCCACTAATCTTAAAGAAATTAGATCTTTCTTGGGGCATGTGGGGTTTTATAGGAGATTTATTAAAGACTTTAGTAAAATTGCTTTGCCACTTTCTAATCTTTTGAAAAAGGATGTGGATTTTAAATTCAATGAAGCTTGTAAAATTGCTTTTGATACTATAAAGCCAAGTTAATTTCTCCACCTATTTTGGTTGCTCCAGATTGGGATTTGCATTTTGAAATCTGTTACGATGCATCTAATTATGCTATTGGAACGATACAAGGGCAAAAAGAGGATAAAGTTTCAAGGGTGATTGCCTATACCTTAAAGACTTTGGATGCTGCACAATTCAACTTTACAACTACTGAGAAGGAGCTATTATAATTTTTGCTCTAGACAAGTTTAGGCCTTACTTGATTAACTCCAAGGTTATTGTATTTCACTAACCATGCAGTAGTGCGATATCTTTTTAAGCATTCGAAGCCTTGTTTGCTTCGTTAGGCTCTCCTATTACAAGATCTTATCTGGAGATAAAGGACTGAGCTGGGGCTAAAAATCACGTTGTCGATCACTTAAGCCGATTACCTTTGGACACAAGGGAAGTTGACAATTTTGATTTTGTTTTTGACTTTTTTTCCTGATGAAATATTATGTTCTATAGCTCTTAGGGAGCCTTAGTATGCTCATAGAGCGAATTATCTTATGACTAGACTAAGACCACCTTCTATATCCACTTATCAGGTACAAAAACTCTAATATAAATCTAAGTATTATGTTTAGGATGAACCATTTCTGTGGAGATTGTGTGGGGACCATGTCATAAGAAGGCGTGTGACTCAAGAAGAGCAACAATGAATTATCACCACTTGCCATACATTGTCTTGTGGGGGGGCAGTTTAGTTCAAAGAGAACATCGAGAAAAATTTTAAAAAGTGGGTTTTACTGGTCTTCCCTATTCAAGGACTGTTATGAATTCTATAAATCCTGTGAAATATGTCAAAAGATTGGGGGGTTGAGTTGGACGCATGAAATGCCTTAAAAGCCTATGTTGTTCTGTGAGATGTTTGATGTATGGGGTATTGACTTTATGGGTCCTTTCCCTCCTTCTAATAGTTTCACTTATATCCTTCTTGCAATCGATTACCTTTCCAAATGGATGGAAGCCATACCTACCTGGAAGGATAATGCTAAAACCATGTGTAAATTTGTCAAGTCTAATATTTTTAGTCGGTTTGGGATCCCTAGGGCCTTAATGAGTGATCAAGGAACCCATTTCTACAATAGGCTTCTTAGTAGCCTACTTGTTAGATATGGGGTCACACATAAAACACCTACTACCTATCACCCTCAAACTAATAGCCAAGTGAAGGTCTCCAATAGAGAAATCAAGCAGATTTTGGAGAAAATGGTAAAGCCTTCAAGAAGGGATTAGAGCTTAAAGCTAAATGATTCACTTTGGGCATACTGGACAGCATTCAAGAACCCTATAGGGATGTCTCTATACCGCTTTGTTTATGGGAAATCATACCACTTACCAGTGGAATTGGAGCATAAGGCTTATTAGGCTATTTTGACTGGCAATAAAGAGATGGACAAAGTCGGTGAAAAAAGGTTGTTTCAGCTGCAAGAAATAAAAGAGATGAGACGTCAGGCCTATAATAACTCAAGGATGTACAAGGAAAAGTGCAAGGTTATTCATGATAGTGGTATTCTAAGGAAGAAGTTAGAGCTTGGTGGCAATGTTCCCAAATTCAAAGCACAATTTAAATTTGGAGACAGGAAGCTAAAAGAAAGATGGAACAAACCTTACATCATCACCAAGGTCCTTGGCTATGGAGCATTTGAACTCTAGGATGATAAATATGGCAATAAACATCTAGCCAATAGATATCTCCTCAAGCTCTTTTATGATAAGCCTGCCAAATTGTAGCCCCTGATTGTTTCTTTCCTCTCCTTATCCTTTATCATTCTAAAATTGCTCATGATATCTTTTGCTACTGAAATTGTTGGATTTATGTAAGGGAGGAAACTCTCTAGCAGCTATAAATGTTGGTTAATTTTGTATGTGTGTTTTATTTGCTCCTTGTTGTTTTTAGTTGATGTGTTTCTTATGTTAGATTTTATTTTCCCCTAGTTTTGTTTTGAGCTTTGACCTGTGATTGCTTTGCTGTGCTGTTTGGGAGTAGTTTTGGATTTAATTTAGAGGTTTTTATTGCTGGAGCCTATTTTGCTAAGAGTGTTATGCAAGTGGATTCGTTTAGAGGCGTAGGATTTAGTGTTTATAGGTAAAAAGGGTTATTAGTGGTTATCGAGGCCAGATTATCGCCTTTCAGATCGTCAAGAAAGTGAGTTGCACTAAAAAAATGCAGTATAGGATGCAACCAGTCGTTCTTCTTGAGGAGCTTGTTATTGGATATCCTAATCTAAGTTGGTTTTCAAAAGCATTGTAAATTTGACTGAGTAAAAGGGGGGGTTTTAGTTGTTTTAAAGGTAGTGCGACAAATGTAAAGTGCATAAAGTTAACTATGTTTGGTATTTTAAATGAATGAAGAAATGTTTTGGATTAAAAGGGAATTATTGTTAAATAGTCTCTTGATGATGAAAACTCAGCTATCACTGCTCTTTAAAATAATTGGAAGTTTTAGAAAACCTCTAAGTCTGAAGAAAACCCCAAGTAATCACTTGGGTCTAATGTCTTAACTAATGAAAACTCACTTTAATCAAATTTAATCAACATCTCTTAAGACACTATTAAAAAGCACTTAGAGTGTAGATGAACGGATGATGCAAATGCCCTCTGAATGTCAATCGACAAACACCGAATACCAAGCACACAGATTAATCAACAATAATAACTGAAAATCAAACTGAACACAAGGATTGTGGCTCAACCTCGTGCAAATCTGGAGACGTGTGTTTTGGTCCTTGTAATATTTTGGCTCCATCCATGCTCCATCATAGTTCTGGGGTCCTTCTCCAATTGCCTGAAAATCACAACAAAGAGCCTTGTAAAGACCAACTGATTACAGATCAAAGCAATTAAAATTGAGAAGAGAAAAATGACCCTTTTTACCCCTTAAATATCAAAATGCAATGCATGACTCAATGTAATCAAATGGATATAAATGTACACATAATGAGAGTAAAATTGTTGCCAAACATTAGGAAACACTTGAGAAAACCATATAAAGATTGGATTCTATTAGTGGTTCTCCTGAAGGTTGCTCTTGGCCTAGAAGTTAGTCGCGACTAACTATTAGTTTTATCACAATGAACTGTGCTTACCTCGAGTCCCGAATGCTTCTGGAAGACATCTAGTCGCAACTAAATGTTGTGTTGGTCACAACAAAAGTGCATTCTTTCTAAGAAATCCAGATCCGTGTTTTATCTATTTTTCCCTTATAAGCTTTATAGTATTCCTTGCTGATTTCTATGTTTTATATATGTCGAATGAACTTGTAAATGAAAGTACTTTGATCTTGGGAAGACCTTTCCTACAAACCTTTAAGACTATCATAAGCATGAAACACAGCTGTATAACAATGGAGGTAGGAGACTATGTTGTAACTTTTAATATGAATGAAGTTATGTGTTATCCTTTTGACAATTCTGCATTCATGGGTTTAAACGCCATTGATTTAGCTATTGAGCAAGTAAGGTATGAACATGAGCTGCATATGCATGATATTTATAACATGAGTTCACCTAAATTGATTGATTCTTCTGCTGCACCATCACATGAATCCTATGAACTTGACTCATCTTTGAGTGCTTATAATGAATACTTCAATTCCCTCTCTTTTGTTTATTCATTTTCTAGTTCTTGTGCGGATGAGGTGCCATGCATTAATTCTCTAGAAATTGATAGCATGCTTTTCATTTCTCAAAACTTTTCTTTCCCATCAAGTTTTGATTCCATTTCTGCGTTTACAATTGACATTGGCCTTGGAAGGAGTTTGTTAGTTAATGATGTATGTTTTCAAGAAGTGGAGAGTGCTGAGAGTGGAGTAAAATTTAAGGATATGAGCCTCTGTGATATGAGGTAGTGACCTGAGAGTTCTAAAGTCACGACTTCAGACCAAGCCTGCGAAGAAGGCCTCCGTCAAGTGAAGTCACGACCTGAGGGTTATCAAGTCGCGACTTCAACCCAAGCAATTCAAGAGGGTAACCTCTGTGAAGTTAGGTTGCAACCTGGAGATATGAAGTCATGACCTGAGTCCCCTGTTTTACTTCCTGAACTTCAGACTTCAATTGCTTCACCACTTCATGTCCTCAAAACCTTGGTTGAAGGGCCAACACTCTCTGACTCAATTGCTACTCATACACATTCCAAGATCACACCCCATACCTTATGATTTCTAAATGATCTAATTTCTAACAATGATGTAGGTATGGAGACAACCCAATCTAAGGGTGCTATTGCTGTAAACCAACTTGAGCTTAGTGCAACATCTAATAAGATTAAAGCAAGCATAGTGGATTCAAGTGAAGCTGGCAAGTGCATTTCACAAGGGTCTGAAAAGGGGAGTTTTTCTAACTTTACTAATGTTTCTACTCTAATTCCCTCTGTTGTTCAACCCCCAACTTTAGAACTGAAAGATCTCCTAACCTCAAATATACTAAAAGATTTACCTCCCAACCTCAAATATGCTTATCTTGAGCCTGAGAATAAACCGCTTGTAATTATTTCTAGTTCTTTAACTGACTATGAAGAAACTAGTTTAATGGGAGCCCTTAGAAGAAATAGGGAGGCTTTGGGTTGGCAATTAGCTAACATTAAGGGAATAGACTCCATTGTGTGTACCCAAAGGATTTTATTGACTTAAGATTTTATTGACTTAAGATTCCAAGCCAATTAAACAAAGCCAAAGGAGATTGAATCCTCTAATTTTTGATGTGGCTGGGAAAGAAGTAGACAAACTTCTAAGAGTTGGAATCATATACGCTATTTCTGATAGCGAGTGGGTGTCACCGGTACAAATTGTGCCAAAGAAGAGTGGGATCACAGTAGTTAAAAATGAAAACACTGAACTCATCCCAACTAGGGTGCAAGACTCATGGATAGTTTGTGTAACACCTTACGTTTATGACCTTATATTGTGCCAAGTTAAGACATTCGGAAGCGTAATTTAAGGTTACCGGGTTGAAAAACCTGAATTTGAAAATTCTTTTCCCGCATTACTATTCACCGTAACCTTAAACTTGGCATAACTTTGGAAAATCATAACTAATTCTAGAAACATCGAAACAAGGTCATTCCAAGTCTCACTCGAAGCTCTTAACATCATCTATCAAGGAAAAATGACCTCAGGTTCCGCTTTAATCAGAAACGCATCCGTTTTCAATTTCGAAAAGTACTGTTCATTTGGTCATTTTTCTATTTTCCAGGATTTTTGCCTAACTTTAAACGGGCATAACTTCTTACACAGAGCTCCGATTGTGACGCTTTACCACTCATTTTAAAGGGAAAATAAGATCTATTTGCATACCAAATTTTAGGGAAAAAGTCAACTATTTGACCATGGTCTTCGTTGGTCAAAGTTTGGTCAAATCTAGACCATTTTTATCCCCTTTTTCACTGATTCTAACAGCATTTCGTTTTTCACTATAATCATACCATAATCACATATAAAGCTACTCTATCATTAATATACATTCAAAAAGGTTACCATATCATGTGTTCATGATCAGAGTATGCTTACATGGCTTGAAAGAGAAAGGTTCAAACCGTATAATACACATACATAATTCATAGCTTCCTCAAGCCATGATTACTTCCTTTCCCTTCTCCTTGGCAGTAGTGGCACCTAGGATATCATGTTATAGGAGGAATGAGATTTCATAGAAATCCCAGTAGCATTGAACATACAACCATCAAGTCAACATGCATAAGATGTCATGCTACATGCAGTAAAATACCATTTCTAGTCTTTATGCCATGCCATAACCATTCTGTATCCATTTCATCATATCATGGAGCATATATCATTATGGTTCAAAACTCAATCATGCAAGAGCCAAGGCATACATTGCAAGGAGTTCACATCATCTGTACATAAACATTCTCATGGCACATAAACACAATGCATAAACACAAAAACAAATGCAGATCAACAAAATAATTGCAGTTCACGCTACCTCAGTTCCACGCTTAACGTTTCCTCCTTGTTCCCCTTACTTGATATCCTCTTAAGTTTCCAGAAGAATTGCCTATCAACATACAGTAAGGGTATGGTAAATTCCATATCCATTCTTTCTCAATATAATGCTACCCTTGGCCTTTCAATTTATAATTCTGTATACCTTTCCTAAACCTTCCTTGGTTTGGGGACCAAGCCTTAATCTCAGTTAAGTCTTGGAATTCTTCCTTAATCCATGATTAATCATGCTTTCTTGGTTAACCTCCTACCTTAATCCTAATCTCAATATTTATTAAGGTCCTCAAGTCACATAGTCATTAGTACAACATAATCTTCTAGATTAAGTCACTAATCCCTTATGGATTAACCATGAATCATTCTCTACTCAACAATGATAACCCTTAATCATTCCTTAATCACATGATTAACCCTTTAATCATCTCCTTAATCAATATGATTAATCATTAATCATTCTCTAATCAATATGATTAAGCTTTAATCATCCTTAATCAACATGATTAACCATAATTAATCATCCTTCATTGATCATAACTATCACTAATTAATTAGGGTAGCTAACCTTAATTACTTACTAACCTTAATCAAATAACATGATTAATCTTAGTTATCACTAAACCATAATTAATCAATGTAATTAATCCTAATCTTTCCTCAAATAAACAATCAACTAAAAATAATTGACACTTAGGGAGGTAAACATACCTTAATTAGCTCTTATAACCGCGATTAGAGGTGTCTAACCTTGCTTTCTCCCTTTCTCTCTCTTCTTTCTCTTCTTTCTCTCTCCTAGAACGCAAGAACACAACATTCCCTCTCATGCAAACCACTTTGGCCGAATTGTTCATGGAAGGGGGTATTTATAGGCTTTGGATATTTCAAAATGCCAAAAATGCCCTTCGGAAAAAGATGCGATCTCGGCCGTCCATTTTTTTCTACTTTACACATGGACAAATCTTGGGCACACACCATAAGAAGTTGACACATGGATGGACACCTATCCACCATGTGATTTTCATGTGGAAATAAAATAATATTTATTGTTTTGTCTCTTATTTCCCTTTATGCCCTTGAACATTTGGAAAATCCAACTTTGTCCTCCCCTTCTAATTTTGGCCGAAAAATTGCTCTCAATATTGGAAAAAAAATGACTCATCCAATATCAGTGCAATCCACTGATTATTTGTGTATTCCGGTCCCGATTTTTCCAACAATCCTGTCCAATTACTGTCACAAAATTTTGATTCTAACACCTCATTAAATTCCCTCATTCCAAGGGTAATCCATGATTTTTCTCAAGTTTTACCTCCCTCTATAATTTTTCTAAATTTTATCCTGTCAAAAATCACTATTCTCTACCGATAATAATTCGGTAATAAATATTCTTTAAAGCTAACCTCTGTACATCCAAAGGTGGGAAATAATTTTATAATTAGGATAATATGTCAAATTTATCCATATTTTTTTCTTGATTTTTGAGGCCTCTATATATTTTAAATAATGGAAATTGGCTAATTTTCCCTTAATTACCAAAAATTCCAATAATTACAAATCATTCCCTGATAAATTATTTTTAATCTTATATTCATCTTCTAAGCCTCAAACATTATTCTGTCCCTCCTTTTCTATTTTTCATGAGTTTCTGGATTTTCATCAGAATTTTGGACATTATTTCCAATACTGCCCTTTCTTGACCGATCTTTTTCAAGAATGACCGTTATGTCCCCTTTCCTGATTTTTCCTCATAGCCTGGATCCTCTACCAGTCTACTATACTATTTGGCCTTAGTCAGTCACAAATCATTCATCAATTAGAATAAAATTA
>NW_021632552.1:0-46755 GCF_004799145.2 Neltuma alba
TTTTCCCATCCTCTTGCCTCTCCATCTCTATCTTCTTCCCCTTCTATTTCCTTCACTCTTTCTTCATCCTACCTCATTTTCTTCATTTCCCTGACTGCTATGGCTGAAGATTTAACTCTGGTTGGAGCTGATTCCAAGGCTATGGTGAGTTAGGATTTTCCAACTCTTGAAGATGGTGGAGTAGCATGAGTTTCCAAGCTTCAAAGGGAGTTTCAGTTTCAATCTTTAGTTTCTACCTATGTATTTGTGATTTCCTAGGTCTAGGATTTGTAAATTCTTAGTGAGACACTTTGGTTGATTCTGTAATCATTGGTTAATGATTTACATTTGTAGTTTGGATTGGTTGATATTGAATTTTGTGCTTAAATACATGTGGTCACATATATGCTTCTTTGTAACTCTCATGATTCTCTCCTATCTTGCATGGTCATGTTTTGATACTGAGTTGATTGTGGGTTACATTGAGCCATTGCATGATCATTCTCAAATTACACATTAGGGAAGCTTAACAATGTTTTCATTAATGAAGTTCATTGATTTAAACATTGGACTCAATGAGTTATTGAGGTTGTTATTAAAAAAACCTAATGGATTTGTGAAACTCCCAATATCTTAAGTGAATTATGATTGCCATCAAAACCATTTTCAAGAGATTTCCTATCATTCATTTCTATTCCATCATTATTATCTTAAAACACCAAAAATATAGTATCTTAGGTTTGTTTCCATTGCATTTAGTTTAGTCATCATTCATTTAAATCTTAAAACCCAAAACCCCCTTTCATTGCATTGCATGGTGTCACATCCAGCATTAGGGTAATTAGAGATAAGAAATATTCTCAAATATTGAGGATTAAAATAATAAGGAAAAAGCAAAGGATTTTGGTGGAAAATAATTACAGTAATTTTCCAAGCCATTATAGGAAATTGACTAGTTAAGGAAAATTGGTCAAATGTAAATAAGGAAAAATATTTTTGAGCCTTGAAAATTAAGGAAAAATAGGGATAATATCCCTTGAGAGTTATATGAAATTATAAAATTGGTTTTATGACCAAATTACCCTTAGAGAAATTATGAGAGATTTTAAGTGTGATTTAGGCTAATTAAGGGATTTTATTTGGGAAATTCCAAATAAATATTTTAGTAGGACTAAAATCCTAAGAAAATTCCTATGAGATCCCAAGGAATTATAAGGAGTTATGGAATTAAATGGAGACCCTCAAGTGTCAAAGATTTTTCAAAATAAATGTGAAAAGTGGAAAATCCCTAAAGGGAAGGAAATTAATTTTCCTTTATATTTAAATATTAGGAAATTAATTTTGAGACAAAGAGGGCAATTTGGGAAGATAATAATGAGAAGAATAAATTAAGGATCTGACAGAAAATAATTATAGAGACTAAGTTATTGTAATTATAGAAAAGAAGTAAAACTCAAAGCCTAAAGTATACCGATAAAGCAAGATTGGTGTCTTGCAAATCTAAGGGATCCTATTGAGCCATGCGTCAAGCTCTTGAAGGAGAATATTTGAATTAGCCAAGTGTCATTCCATAAATGGAGAGGATTTTGACTTTAGTAAATAATTTCATTTGGAATTATATAAATTATGAAAGAGAAACCAAGACATAGTAGGGTAATGACACTTGGATTATCATTAAAGAGGGTGGTTGAGATATTTTGAGCCAATTAATCAGCTCTTCCCTCCCCATTTTCAGACCCAAATTTCGTCCAAGGGAGAAGTGGAAGAAAAAGAGAGAGTTTGAGAGAAAACAAGAAGAAAGGGAGTACCTTTGGTCATTCAAGCAAGTTGCAAGGTTAGATCTTGGTACTAGAGGTGTTCTTACTTTGTTTTCTTTCATTTTTATGGTTTAAAATCTGTCTCTTCCCTCTCTTAATGTGGACTGAATTGGTTGTTAAAAAAGGGGAAAGTAGTTTTGGTTTTTACACTTGCTAAGACACAACTATACAAGCTAGATTCTAGTGTTTGCAAGTGAGTCTAAGTGGTTTTAAAGCATTTTTTCATGGTTGTTGTTGTGAGTGATCATTTTGACCAAGAGGTAAAATGAACCGTAGGATGAGTTTTTCATTGTTTTAAGGCTTTCATCATGCTTAAAATGAGGAATGGTGTAGGGTAAACCAAAGGAAACAACTGTTGGAAGCTTTAAAGCAAAGTTGTGATTTTTAGTTAAAAATCCCTAGTGGTTCGGTCAACATGAAACTAAGGAGGCCATTTTATTTTGCTAGATTTGAGCATATATTTGAGTTCTACATGAAAACCATGTAGGGTTAGGTCAAGGTGTGATTTTAAGGGTTAAAGAGAACCAAATCCAAAAAGTAGTGAACCAAGGTTGAAGCTTTATGGTTCAAGAGTTGTTTTAATTTGTGTTCTTGCTTTTTTCATGGTTGAAAAATGATTATGGCTGCCCTTTTTGTTGGATCACATGGTTAGGGTTTGATATTTGTCAAGGAAAAGAGGAGAAGGAAGAAAAGCTAAGACTTTTGGAATAAGGTAGCAAGTTAAACCTAGCTACTACCACTAACTAGCATTGTTGATTATTGAATGGTTAATTGCTATTATTGTGATTGAGCCCTCTTGATTGTTATGTGGCTGCTCTTTATAGTATCTTGCTTTGGCCTTTGCATGATTCTGTTTTCCAAATGATAAGCATGTTAGTTTATCAATAGTAGCTAATGTGATCATGCATAATAATGATGCTTGCTTGGTGATATAGCTGGTTAATTTGCTATTGGGATTTCAATGAAATCTCATTCCATAAATGTAATCTAATATTTTAGGACCTGAATCTTCAAAAGGGAAGCTACAGATTGAAGGTTGATTTGTGGAATTTAGCCACAAAATTTCGTGATAATATTTTGGTTATGTACATATTAAACTAACAGTGCTGGAAGCACACTGACCCTGACCGGTTTGTGTTGACTTTTTGATTATGTTCCAGAATGCAATTAATTCTGAAATTTGGAATGATGAAATTTAACGTTCTGAGCTTCAAATTGATAGCTAATAGTTAAAAATGAATAGTATACGATTTTTGGTGAATTTCCAAAGTTAAAGGAAAGAATCTGGGAAAAAGAAATTTTGGCACTGGACAGAATGGTGTTCCACAAAAACCTGACGCGTTTTCATAAAGAATTGGCCCTTGAGATTATTTTTTCTTAAAAGAGGACTTAAAGATCTTTAAGTAGAATTTTTAATCACCCCAATCGGATTTTTGTAGAATAAGTTATGAATTTTTGAATTTGGGCCAGCAAAACTGGATTTTTATCCTGATGAACAGTAAAATCCGAAAATTAGTGGTTTTATAGAAAAAAGTGAGCCCAAGACTATCCAATGTAGTCTAAAATGATTTTGGAAAGAACCTAAGTCAAAACAATAGTAAGGTGTAACATTTTTGGTATCAGAACGGAGGTTCTGGCATAAGATAGAATGCTCTGCTTAAGTATTCCTTAGATGTAGAGAACTAACACCTATTTTCAGGAGTCAAGATGGGGATTACCATGGACTGGGTACTAAACCTGAGCCATCAGTCAACACTTGGGATCCAATAGTAATTGATCTCACCAAGGACGAGAAACCAGAGGAATGGGCAATGGGAGATGCCAGTCCTAGCCATCAATCAGTGTGCTCCAATGACTGTGTTGAGCACTACCCAGAGCTGCTAGGGATCACGGCAGAACAGTTGCAGTACCTCCCCGGACCCGGAGACCTGGTCAACCCTGTAACTGGCTTATACCAAGAGCCACTAGATTTAGATCTTTATGTTCAGTCTCTTAAGCAGCCTGTTCCTCTTGATATGTACCAGTGTAATATCCCTGGACCTAGTACTGTACCAGTTGTACCCGCAGCCCCGGTATTACCTGTAGTACCTACTGTACCATTTGTACCTGCACCAGTTCAGCCTAGTCATGAGATCCGTAGTGTGGGTCAGCTGAGTGACTGGCTGAGGTTCATAGGGCGTCACATCAGGAGGGATGTTGATGCAGACCTGAGAGTACACCTAGATTACCTCCAAGGTGTGAGAGAGCTATATCAGGCCCATGGACCAGGCAACCCTTACCTGGATCCTTATGATTGGCTGAGTGAGATGGTAGAGGTCTTACCTAATACCCCTTTCTGGACTCATGAGATTACCCGCCTGAACTACTTGCTGGGAGATGATGTGGAGGACTGGATCCGAAGCCTTGACGGCTTTGTTATTGTTCACTTTCTGTAGACGCTAGGACTATCCTATCACTAACGTAGATATTTTTGGTACAGCTAACCCGAGTAAGTTAGGCTGATAATGCTTGGTCGATAGATGTGTTGATTGCACTTTGACTGGTTAATGCTTAGCTGCTTTTGTTGTATGCTCATTTTATGAATGAAATCCAAGCATGATATTTATTTCTTGTTCCTTGTTGTGCTATCTGGTTAGTTAAGCAATGGTTAGAACTCGACGAAACCTTTCACTGGAGAGACCCCTAGTGCAAGATGCAAGGGTCCCTCCTGATCCATTACAATTGATTCTGGAACGCCTCAAGCAACAACAGAAGACCATCGAGGACATGAGAGCAACTCAAGCTCGTCAGGAACAAGAAAGGGATGCAGCGATAGCTGCAGCATTAGCAAACCTCGAGAGGAGGCAACCAGAGGAAGAGGTCTCTGCAGCACCAGCATTAGAATAGTTGCCAAGGCCAGCAATGCCAGCAGCAAACCCCGACAACATCCAACAGTGGATGACCTGCTTCAATAAGCACAACCCGCCATCGTTTGATGGGACATTTGACGTGCAAGCAGCGGAAGAGTGGATCAATTGCCTAGAGAAGATCTTCAAGGTGTTGGACTGCTCATTAGAGCGAAAAGGCCAGATGGTATTATATAAGCTGGAGAAAGATGTAGATCGCTAGTGGAAGAACACTGAGATTCTTCTGGATGCTTGAAACACGATGGTGACTTGGGAAGTGTTTCTGGAGCAATTTTATGAAAAGTACTTTCCGAGATCTGTCTCAGATGAGAGAGAAGCAGAATTCCTGACTTTGAAGCAGAAGGATGACGAGCCTTTTAGCGAGTACTTGGCCAAGTTCATCCGTCTCTCTCATTATTCAAGCTATCTCCGATATAAAGACGATGAGAGGTGGACCACGAAGAAGATGGTTCGAGGACTGAGGCCATCATTGAGGGAGATGATTGCTCCTAGACAGTTTGAGCAGTTCAATAAAGCAGTGGAAGCTTGCCGAATCACAGAAAGCAGCTTCAACCATCATCTGATGGTCAAGACCACTCCTAGAACAAAGAAAGGAGGTCAAGGAGGTCAAGGTGCTACCTCGTCCAACGCGAATAAGAAGAGGAAACAACCCTGGAATAACTGCAAGAACAAGAAGGGCGGTAAAGCACCAAAGGGCAAGGATTGTCCTAAGTGTGGCAAGAATCACGGTGACAGGCCGTGCATGGCTGGGTAGAATGTTTGCTACACCTATGGCAAACCTGGACATTTCTCAAGAGAGTGCCCACAAAACACCGAGCAGGCAAGACCACGCACCCAGGGCTGAGTGTTTGCCATCACAAGAGAAGAAGCCCAGAAGTCTTCAGAGATGATCCAAGGTACAATCATGATTAACAATTCTCCGATGATTGCAATGTTTAATTCGGGTGCTAGTCATTCTTTTATTTCATATGCCTGTGCGGAAAGACTTGGCTTGAGTATAAATACATTGCCATATGATATACATGTGTCTACCCCAATGCAAAGTAGGGTAATTACATCTGATGTATGCATAAACTGTATAGTTTGTTATGAGCATTGTTTCACTGTTATAGATTTGATATGCATGCCTTTCCATGAGATGGATGTGGTGATTGGACTCAATTGGTTGTCATCCCACAATATACTAATGGATTGTAAGAACAAAACCCTAATCTTACCCACGAGGGATTTAGAGTTGAATCCAGAAGTTAGATTAAAATTCATTACGGAAGCCCAAGCAGGCAAATGCCTACGAAAAGGCTATCAAGGATTCCTCGTTTTCTTCTCGATGCAAGTAGAAGTTGAGGAAGGGATAAGAGGAATCCCAGTGGTTAGAGAATTTTTGGAAGTGTTTTCGATAGAGATCACAGGATTACCCCCAAAGAGAGAGGTAGAATTCACAATTGACATAGTACCTGGAGTGTAACATCCTGAGTTTTATCGGGTTTTAATAGCCTCTTTTGGTTGATTTTGAGGATAGATTAGTGATTTAATCTTGATCTTGGTGTTTGGGTTGGATTTGAGGTATGTTGGAGGAATAGGTGAACGTACCCCTCTCAGGGTATGTAAAACTTCGCTGCGGCGCACTGGGAGTTCCAGGGGACAGTATCCTTTCGGGAATGTTTCGCCGCGGCGAAGGTGAGGGCATGCCGCAGTGAAGTTTTTCTGGGCGAGCATGAGTTTCCTCTCGGGAAGCTTTCGCCGCGGCGAAGATTGGAGTTCGCTGCGGCGAAGTCGGGTTTTCAGCTGAGTAATCCCTCTCAGGATTAGTTCGCCGCGGCGAAGATATGGGTTCGTCGCGGCGAAAGGTCCCAAATCTATATAGTCGCGGGAGGGGTTCAGTGTGTGAAAATTAGAAAATCTGAAGGAGGAGAGAGGAGCTCTGCTAGGGTTTCAGTGTTGAGGCTTGGGAAAGACATTTCTAAGGATCCATTACCTCAAGTAAGTGATTTTAACCTCTAATCTACTTTCTTTCTTGGAATTTCTGAGGATTTTTGGTGAAACCCTAGGATTTTCTAAGTTGTGTTGGAATTGAGGTTTTTAACCGATTGTTTTGAGTTTAATTGATTTCTTTGGGTTAGTTTAAGTATTTAATCGGTGTAGTTTTCTTAGATTTAAATAACTTTGAGTTTTTGAAGTTAGGGTTTATGGAAATGGGAGGTTTGTGATTGAGGATGATAATGTAGAGGTTGATTTTGAGTTTTGTGAATTGGGTTATGTTAAGGAGGGTTAAATTGGATGTTTAATCAGTTTAGATTGTTGTTAGAACTTCACTTGTTCAAATGGGATGTTTGGGTGTTGAATTCTTATAGTGGGTCCTTGAGGTTTGAATTCTAAATTGATATTTGGAGAGGAATTAAGGTTTTAATGGATTTGTATGACCTTAGAGTGTTGCCTTGATAGTTATACCCTTTGAGTTGGGTAGAGTTTGATTAGAGATAGGAATTTTGTGTCCCCAAATGTTGTTTTGGCCACATTATTAGTTTGAAAGCTAATACATGATGGTTATGTGTTTGTGTGCTTGTGTAGACTGGTTGTGAGTCTTGTTGGTGCACGGGGCCACATTGTTGGTTTGTTATTCCTTGCTCAAGCGAGAGGTAACCACTTTCCAATCCTTAGTACTTGCTTCTGTGGTATTGTGAGTAGATTTATGTTTTGTGCTCCAAGTAGTAATTATGTTCAAAGTGTATGTTGTGTATAAAAAGGAAAACCGTCTTGTGGGGTTTCGATTGATGATGAATGAATCTTGGAATTGTGAAAGATATGCCACTGAAAGAAGTTAATTGTGAAATTATTATTACTCTTTGATTATGGTTTGAGCATGATGCATTAATTGGGAATTAGTAAGAGTTTTGTTTGTTACTACCACGTGGTAAGGCCTCCATTAATGCATGATGGTTGGCTCAGTACGTCCCCCATAGTAAGGGATAGACCGGCTTCGGCTCCTGAAAATCCCCCAAAGTGAGGGATATGGTTGATGGGATTGCATTATTGCACTTGCATAACTTGTTATGGCTATCTTGTTATCATATTACTTGTGAACTGCCCCACTTGACACCTCACGAGCACCTATTTAGTAGTACCTTGAATTGGAATGGTTGGTTACTGGGACTTTGTCTCACCCCGTGGTTTACAATGTTTTCAGGTGAAGTTTCTAGGCGTGCGCCTTCGGGAAGAGACGCAGAGGCTTAAGCTTGGTTAGCTTTAGGCCTCTAGCCTTGTTTATGTATGGCTAGTTGTATATTGCCACAGTTAGGGTCCTTTGAAATATTTTGATTGCCCGGCTTTATTATAAACCGGAGGAAGTGTATCTTCTCACTTTTAATTGGCCAGAGGCCCTTTCTATTGTTTGTGGAACTTTGATTTATGTTGTTGGAAACCATTTATATGGGCTGATTTTGATGAATGTTGTTACCCGGGCCAGAGGCTCGGAGGCCCAATGGTTGTTAATGTTTGATGTTAGTTGCATGCAACTGAGTTTGGGTTTGACCCGAGTTTGAAAGTCAATTTCAATTTCTAAAATTATGCAAATTTCTTTCTACTATGGTAGTTCATTTTATCAGCGTTCCTTTTCTACCATAGTAGTGGTGTTATGACCAGATTATAATGTTTTGAGATAAAGGGTTTTACATGGAGCAGGACCAATTTCTAAGGCCCCTTATAGAATGGCTCCTAATGAAATGACAGAACTTAAAAAACAGATAGAGGAGCTACTTGAAAAAGGTTTTATTAGGCCAAGTGTGTCGCCATGGGGTGCTCCAGTGTTGTTTGTCAAGAAAAAGGATGGTAGTTTAAGGCTGTGTATAGACTACAGGGAGTTGAACAAAGTTACAGTTAAGAACAAGTATCCGCTCCCTAGAATAGATGATTTGTTAGACCAGCTAGTTGGAGCCAGTGTATTCTCTAAGATTGATCTAAGATCGGGCTATCACCAGCTCAAGAATAAGTCTGAAGATGTCCCTAAAACTGCGTTTAGAACCCGATATGGGCACTATGAATTTTTAGTGATGCCGTTTGGATTGACGAACGCACCTGCGATATTCATGGACTACATGAATAGGATTTTTTGTCCTTACTTGGATCAATTTGTGGTCGTATTCATTGATGACATCTTAGTGTACTCCAAGTCTCCAGAAGAGCATGAGGAGTATTTGAGGATTGTCCTAAATACCCTGAAAGAGAAACAGCTGGTGGCTAAACTTAGTAAGTGTGAGTTTTGCCTCCAGGAAGTCTAATTTCTCGGCCATATGATTTCCCGAGAGGGAGTGGCTGTCAACACCAGTAAGATTGAGGTAGTACTCAACTAGGAGAGACCCAAGACGGTGACCGAGATTAGAAGTTTCCTCGGACTAGCAGGGTATTACAGAAGATTTATCCAGGACTTTTCTCGAATTGCTCTCCCGCTGACCAAGTTAACCAAGAAGAACCAGCCGTTCTTGTGGGACGAGAAGAGTGAAGCTAGTTTTCAGGAGCTGAAGAGGAAGCTCACTTCTACTCCTGTACTTATACTTCCCGATCCTTCACAACCGTATGTGGTTTATACAGATGCTAGCAAGCAGGGACTGGGATGTGTGCTTATGCAGCAAGGGCGGGTAGTAGCCTATGCCTCATGCCAGTTGAAATCTCACAAGGAGAAGTACCCGACCCATGACCTGGAGTTGGTAGTGATAGTTTATGCACTGAAGATATGGAGACAGTATCTGTATGGAGCAACCGTAGAATTGATTTGTGACCACAAAAGCCTCAAGTACCTTCATGATCAGAAAGAGTTGAATATGAGACAATGAAGGTGAATGGACTTACTTAAAGACTATGATTTTCAAATTAAGTACCATCCAGGCAAAGCGAATGTAGTCGCGGATGCTTTAAGCAGAAAGATAGTACAGGTAGCATCGCTGATGATCAGAGAGCAGAAGTTGGTAGAGGATTTCAGAGATTGGGGTCCTCTATATCAGATGCAGTTAGCAGAAGGAAATAGGGGTAGAACCCAGTTTACAGCTCTGCTCAAGGATCAAATAAGAGAAGCACAGTCATAGGACTGGCTAGCGAAAATTCTCAAGGAGAAGCTGTATAGAGACGAGAATAAGAATTTTGAAATTTCTGAAGAAGGGATACTGAAGTTTAAAGGAAGAACCTATATTCCCCAAGTGTCTGACCTTAGAAAAGAGATACTAGCCGAAGCCCATAAGAGCAAATATACTCTTCATCAGGAATGACAAAGATGTACCATGATGTTAAAGAACTCTTCTAGTGGCCTGGGATGAAGAAGAATATTACAGAATGTGACAAAGTGTCTTACCTGCCAGAAGGTGAAGGTAGAACACCAGAAGCCTGCAGGAGAGTTGCAACCCCTGGATATCCCTGAGTGGAAATGGGACAGTATATCCATGGACTTTATAGTAGGGTTACCGATGACAGCGGCTAAGCATGATGCGATATGGGTGATAGTAGACCGTCTAACTAAGTTTGCACATTTTCTTACTATGAATGTTAAAGATTCCCCAGAGAAGTTAGCGAGACTTTATGTCAAAGAAATTGTTAGGCTGTATGGTGTGCCAAGCAGTATTGTTTTGGACCGATATCCAAGATTTACTTTGAAGTTTTGGAGGTCCTTACAGAAAGAAATGGACACCACTCTCAGATTCAGCACAGCCTACCACCCTCAAACGGATGGGCAGACGGAAAGAACCATTCAGACCTTGGAGGATATGTTACGTGCCTGTGTATTGGACTTTGGCGGCAGTTGGGATATGTCTTTACCGTTAATTGAATTTGCCTACAATAACAGTTTCCATTCAAGTATTCAAATGGCACCTTACGAGGCACTGTATGGGAGAAAGTGCAGATCTCCCTTATACTGGACAGAGCTTAGTGAAAGAAGTTCTCTTGGTCCTGACATGGTGGATCAGACTTCCCGACAGATAAAAACTATTCAGCAAAGGCTTCTAACGGCTCAGAGTAGACAGAAGAGTTATGCCGATACAAGAAGGAGACCGTTAGAATTTGATATTGGCGATCACGTATTCCTCAAAGTATCGCCAACAACGAGAGTCAATCGATCTCTAAAGACTAAGAAGCTCAGTCCGAAGTATGTTAGACCATTCCAGATTTTATCTAAAGCTAGGCCAGTGGCCTACAAATTGGCTCTTCCCCCAAAGTTAAGCCAGATTCATGATGTTTTCCATGTCTCCCAACTGAAGAAGTACCATCCAGATCCCACGCATGTCATAAGCTATGATGACATTGCGCTTCGGGATAATCTATCTTTTGAGGTTAGACCGGAATGAATCATTGATCAGAAGACCAAGCAGCTGAGGAACAAGCAGATTCCCCTGGTCAAAGTGGTCTGAAAGGGTCTTTCCTCTGAAGAAGCCACATGGGAGATGAAAGCTAAGATGAAGGAAAAGTACCCAGAGCTTTTCCATTAAGGTATGCTTTAAATTTCGAGGACGAAATTTATTTAGGGGGGAGAAATGTCACATCCAGCATTAGGGTAATTAGAGATAAGAAATATTCTCAAATTATTGAGGATTAAAAATAATAAGGAAAAGGCAAAGGATTTTGGTGGAAAATAATTACAGTAATTTTCCAAGCCAATTATAGGAAATTGACTAGTTAAGGAAAATTGGTCAAATGTAAATAGGGAAAAATATTTTCGAGCCTTGGAAAATTAAGGAAAAATAGGGATAATATCCCTTGAGAGTTATATGAAATTATAAAGTTGATTTTATGACCAAATTACCCTTAGAGAAATTATGAGAGAATTTAAGGGTGATTTAGGCTAATTAAGGGATTTTATTTGGGAAATTCCAAATAAATATTTTAGGAGGACTAAAATCCCAAGAAAATTTCTATGAGATCCCAAGGAATTATAAGGAATTATGGAATTAAATAGAGACCCTCAAGTGTCCAAGATTTTTCCAAATAAATGTGAAAAGTGGAAAAATCCCTAAAGGGAAGGAAATTAATTTTCCTTTATATTTAAATATTAGGAAATTAATTTTGAGACAAAGAGGGCAATTTGGAAAGATAATAATGAGGAGAATAAATTAAGGATCTGATAGAAAATAATTACAGAGACTAAGTTACTGTAATTATAGAAAAGAAGTAAAACTCAAAGCCTAAAGTATACCGATAAAGCAAGATTGGTGTCTTGCAAATCCAAGGGATCCGATTGAGCCATGTGTCAAGCTCTTGAAAGAGAAGATTTGAATTAGCCAAGTGTCATTCCATGAATGGAGAGGATTTTGACTTTAGTAAATAATTTCATTTGGAATTATGTAAATTATGAAAGAGAAACCAAGACTTAGTAGGGTAATGACACTTGGATTATCATTAAAGAGGGTGGTTGAGATATTTTGAGCCAATTAATAAGCTCTTCCCTCCCCATTTTCAAACCCAAATTTCATCCAAGGGAGGAAGTGGAAGAAAAAGAGAGAGTTTGAGAGAAAACAAGAAGAAAGGGAGCACTTTGGTCATTCAAGCAAGTTGCAAGGTTAGATCTTGGTACTAGAGGTGTTCTTACTTTGTTTTCTTTCATTTTTATGGTTTAAAATCTGTCTCTTCCCTCTCTTAATGTGGACTGAACTGGTTATTAAAAAAGGGGAAAGTAGTTTTGGTTTTTACACTTGCTAAGACACAACTATACAAGCTAGATTCTAGTGTTTGCAAGTGAGTCTAAGTGGCTTTAAAGCATTTTTTCATGGTTGTTGTTGTGAGTGATCATTTTGGCCAAGAGGTAAACTGAACCCTAGGATGAGTTTTTCATTGTTTTAAGGCTTCCATGATGCTTAAAATGAGGAATGGTGTAGGGTAAATCAAAGGAAACAAGTGTTGGAAGCTTTAAAGCAAAGTTGTGATTTTTGGTTAAAAATCCCTAGTGGTTCGGTCAACATGAAACTGAAGGAGGCCATTTTATTTTGCTAGATCTGAGCATATATTTGAGTTCTATATGAAAAACCATGTAGGGTTAGGTCAAGGTGTGATTTTTAGGGTTAAAGAGAACCAAATCCAAAAAGTAGTGAACCAAGGTTGAAGCTTTATGGTTTAAGAGTTGTTTTAATTTGTGTTCTTGCTTTTTCATGGTTGAAAAATGATTATGGCTGCCCTTTTTGTTGGATCACATGGTTAGGGTTTGATATTTGTCAAGGAAAATAGGAGAAGGAAGAAAAGCTAAGACTTTTGGAACAAGGTAGCAAGTTAAACCTAGCTATTACCACTAACTAGCATTGTTGATTATTGTATGGTTAATTGCTATTATTGTGATTGAGCTCTCTTGATTGTTATGTGGCTGCTCTTTATAGTATCTTGCTTTGGCCTTTGCATGATTCTATTTTCCAAATGATAAGCATCTTAGTTCATCAATAGTAGCTAATGTGATCTTGCATAATAATGATGCTTGCTTGGTGATATAGCTGGTTAATTTGCTATTGGGATTTCAATGAAATCTCATTCCATAAATGTAATCTAACATTTTAGAACCTGAATCTTCAAAAGGGAAGCTGCAGATTGAAGGTTGATTTGTGGAATTTAGCCACAAAATTTCGTGATAATATTTTGGTTATGTACATATTAAACTAACAGTGCTGGAAGCACACTGACCCTGACCGGTTTGTGTGACTTTTTGATTATGTTCCAGAATGATATTTATTCTAAAATTTGTTATGATGAAATTTAACGTCTTGATCTTCAAATTGATAGCTAATACGTTAAAAATGAACAAGTATACGTTTTGTGGTGAATTTCCAAAGTTGAAGGAAAGAATCTGGGAAAAAGAAATTTTGGCACTGGACAGAACGGTGTTCCACAAAAACCTGACGTGCTTTCATAAAGAATTGGCCCTTGAGATTATTTTTCATTAAAAGAGGACTTAAAGAGCTTTAATTAGAATTTTGAATCACCCCAATTGGATTTTTGTAGAATAAGTTATGAATTTTTGAAGTTGGGCCAGAAAAACTGGATTTTTACCCGATGAACAGTAAAAATCCGAAAATTAGCGTTTTTGTAGAAAAAAGTGAGCCCAAGACCATCCAATATGGTCTAAAATAATTTTGGAAGGAACCTAAGTCAATACAATAGTAAGGTGTAACACATGGCATTTAGTCTAGCTTAGGTAATTAATAAAGGCTCCTACAAGTGAAACGACTTGAGTTTGCACTATACTGCATAGCTTGGATTTATTTTTGATTGAGAACCCCAAGGTGAATGACAAAAGGCTCTCGTCAGCTAGGTTTAGGACCTTGAAACATCCAAGAGGATATTTGATGATGTTGACTGAAGGTACATGTGGTTGGAAATTCAAGGGAGTCAAAGGAAAAGTAAGAGGAATGCTTGAAGTCCAAGATAGTGAACTTACCTATTATCATTACTTGATGTTGTTTGCTTGTGTGTTGCTGTACATGATGTTTGAATGTTGTTGTGACATGTATTGGCTACTGTAAATGCTATTTTTGATGAGTAGATTATGTCTCCATGGCCATGCATCAAGATGGTAGCTTTAAGCATGCTAATATGTCACTAACTAACAAGAGAACAAGCAGGTTGCATGTAATGTATTAGCATCCAGCTAGTATGATTATGTGGTATTGTTTGCTACTAAGATTTTCCTGAATCTCATCCCTCTCTAACCAATCATTTAGGTTAATCATCAATGGGCAATAATGGCATGAGAAGCAAGGAGAGGAAAGTGGAGAATTATTCATGTTAATAAATGAGATTGTTGATGAATGTGTAATTCTCCAATTATGTAAATTATGTTATGGATGCTAAGGATGCCATGTATTTAATTATAATGCTAAAGGCATGTATAGAAATGTATGAGAATGAATGGAAAAGAGTAAACCCAAGTTATGTATGCCAAAGAAATAAAAAGAATTAAAGTAAGAAGTGGTTAAGGGATAAAACGTAGGTCTTGAAGTAGCGAGTTTGTAGCCCAATTTGACCTATCAAATAAATGTGTTAAGCCATGAGATTTGACAGACTTATAGTAGATCCCAAGCTTTAAAATTAGAGATAGATAAACTTAATTGGATGTGTATAAAAGGAGATATGCATTTTCAAAATTGAGGGGCAGAATTTGGAAGTTCCAGATTTTACAAAATGAACAGTAATGTTTATTAATTAAAGTGTACAAATCGGGTAAGGATAAGTCCAATTAGATACTTTTTCCTTATAGAGCATTCAAAGAGCTTTTGATATAGTTTTAGAATACCTTGATACGATTTTTATGGAATTAGTTATGAATTTTTGAATTTGGGCCTGTAATCTGGAATTAGGTAAGAATTATATTGAAATTTTAAATCCACGGGCTTGTGTTGTGATTCGCTTGAACCATAATGCTTACTAATGCGTACTCTAAGGAGTTAAAGGAAGGATGTTTCATGTGAGCCCTAGAGATGCTAGAGGGTACAAGGGAGATAGAGATCCACTTTTTGTCAAACTAGCCCAGGACATGGCTAAATTGGCTTCCATAGTTCAGAATCTAAGGAGCAACTAGTCTCGTACTGAGCCTCTAGCTTTGGCCACTGCTTCTTGTAGCATATATGACTCCCCAATGCATAGAACTAGAGATTGTATTGGTCCCTCTGAAAATGTATCTGCCATGTATCAACAGAGGCCGAACCCATACCAAGAACGGGATCCATATTATAATACTTACAACCCCGGGTAGAAGGATCACCCTAACTTCAAGTAGAGAGAGGCAACAATTAAGGTTAAGTTGGGAATTATCAAGGAAATAACTACCAAGATGGTTCCTCAAGTAACTATCTGAGACCTAATCCCTCAATTGCTGTAGTTCCGGTTAATCCTCAACAACAACCAAGTAGTAGAAGCAGTGAGTTGCGAATTATCTTGAAAGGGATTGAGAACTTGTCCAGCCAAATGTCCAAGAGTGACAGTAAGATAGCTACCTTAGATAATAAGATGAGCTAAGTGGAAGGGAAGATGGTGACCATGGGAAGTCCGTTTGAGAATAATTTTGCCACTATGTATTCAAAGATTGAACAGCTTGAAACTAGACATGAGAATCTGAATGGGTTTATCACTTAAATGTCCAATACCATGAATGATCAACAAGCTAAAGCTAGTGGTATAATGCCTTCAAACACTGTCATAAATCGTAAGTCTCTTAATGCCATTGAGCTTAGGAGTGGGAAGTGAGTTCAGTTTGCTCAAGATGAGGACAACAATGATGAAGTAGAAAGCCCACCTCTTTCAACCATGAAGCTTTCTGAAAGCTCTAAAGAGAAGGCATTGCTCAAGAAATCTAAGGATCTACAAGGAGATGATCAAGAGGGTAGTGACACCAATAAATGCCAAGAGGAGCAACCTAAGAAAGTACAGAAAAATCATAGAAAAGCTGCTACAATGAAAGGAGAAACAAGTAAAAAGGGAGCCTTAATACATGATGGTAAGGAGGTAAATTCTAAAGAACTCCCTTTTCCAAATTCATATCTTATGTCTAAAAGGGTTGTAGCATCTAAAACATTAAAAGAGGTTGTGGACTTCTGTAGTAAGCTTGAAGTGAATTTACCTTTCATAGATTTGATTAATAATTCCCCACCTTTTGCTAGATACCTCAAAGAGCTTTGCACTAATAAGAGGAAATTTAAACCCAATGAGTTAGTTCAAGTTAGCCCAAATATATCAGCTTTGTTCAAACCCCAAATCCCAGTCAAATGCTAAGATCCTGGTACTCTAACTATTTCCTATACTACAGGAAAAGTTGCCATAGCAGGAGTTTTACTTGATTTAGGGGTAGCCATAAATGTTATGCCATTGTCAGTGTATCAAGCTTTAGGAGTCGGTATCCTACAAACCACTACTGTTACACTCCAATTGGCTGATAGAACAACTAGGAAACCTGAGGGGATTCTAGAGAATATCCTAGTTCAGGTCAAGGGTTTGCTTTTTCCTGCTAACTTTTATGTGCTTGACATGGCCAATGAGTTGTCTCATGAGTCCACACTCATTCTTGGTAGACCATTCTTGAGGACTTTGAATATGATGATTGGAATGAAAGATGGTGTTATAACCATGGAGGTGGGAGAGCAAGTTCTTTCTTTCAATATGTATAAGGCAACGAGGCATCCATATGAGGATTACTCTCTTTTGGGCTTAAATGTTATTGATGTTGCTGTTGATGATGCTGTCTCTGAGTTTGAATTGAGTGAAGTTATCTCTGATATCTTTGAATTTTATTCATGTGAGTCCTTGCTTAATGAGGATGAAGCCCCTACTTTATTTTCTTCTCTTTATTCTTTTCCCTCTGCATGTTTACGTGGTGGCAGCGAGACATATCTTAACTGTACAATCGTTAATTGTACACGACCGACCCCGCGTCCACTTTTATTGTCATCTGGTGAATGTGAATCTTGTATTAGCACCACACTTCCAATTATTAATGATGACTCTCTTAGAGAGGAACTTTCTATTAGTATTGCAGGAGATTTAGATCTAGAGGAGAGGCAGAGAATTGCAATTTCTAAAGATAAAGCTTACTGTCTTTCTCATTCACCGTGATCAGATGAAAGTTTGGCCGTGACAAACATTTTTGTCCCGAGAGGTGTCAGCTCTGCTCCTTCATCTTACCGTGACGAACATCTCACAGTACCGCAAACCCAGAGTACCCATCCACTATTACTGTTCTACCTTCACATTTGCTCCACAGAAGGAGCCTTGGTTTAAGAGCCATAGAAATTCCTATTTCACCTTGTGAACCAATTTCTTACACCATTTCTTCTCATACTTTGAAATATTTATTTGATAGTGTCTTAACTTGTTGTTCAAGTGATGCAGATATGGTGTCTAAGGCCATTACTAACAATGATCAACAGCTAGTTGATTCAACCCTTAGAGAAATAGAGGGATCAGTGATGGATTCAATCAACCCTAGGGTTCATTCCACAACTGAGAAGGGGAAGTGGAGTAATCTTGCACCTTCTTCTATTGATATTTCTCAATTAATCCTTTCTTTAGTCTAACCCCCCACTCTTGAGCTTAAACCCTTGCACCCAACCTTAAATATGCTTTCTTGGAGTCTAATGAGAAACTCCTAGTTATAATTACTAACTACCTATCCTTAGAAGAGAAGGACATATTGCTCAATGTTTTGAAATAATACAAGAAAGCCATAGGACAGACTCTAGCTGATATACCTGGTATTTACCCAACCGTATGCACTCATATAATCCTTTTAGAGCAAGGAGCGAAACCAGTAAAATAAAACTAAAGAAGAGTCAATACCTTGATTAAGGAGGTAGTTAAGAAGGAGATCTCAAAGCTCCTAAGTACTAGAATTGTCTATGCCATATCGGATAGGAAATGGTTAGCCCTGTTCAAGTAGTGCCCAAAAAAAAGTGGGTTGACTGTAGTGAAAAATGAAAAGAATGAACTCATACCTACTAGAGTCCAAAATGCATGGCATGTTTGTATTGACTATAGGAAACTTAATGATGCTACGCACAAAGACCACTTCCCTATCCCTTTTATTAACCAAATGTTAGAAAGATTAGGAGGCAAATCCCATTGTTGTTTCCTTGATGGTTTCTCTGGTTATTTTCAGGTACCCATTGCATCAGAGGACCACGAGAAGACAACATTCACTTGTGATTTTGGGACTTATGCTTACAGAAGAATGCCATTAGAACTTTGCAATGCCCCAGGAACCTTCTAAAGATGCATGATGTCAATCTGTAATGATTTCTTGGGGGATTGCATGGAGCTATTCATGGATGACTTTAGCGTGAATGGTAACTCTTTTGCTTCTTGCTTGTCTAGCTTAAAAAAGGTTTTACAAAGATGCATTGAAAAGAAGTTAGTTCTGAATTTTGAAAAATACCACTTTATGGTCAATAAGGGCATAGTTTTGGGCCATTCGATTTCTTGTAAAGGCATAGAAGTAGATAAGGAAAAAATTGAAATTCTCTCCTCCTTCCCATATCCTACTAATCTTAAAGAAATTTGATCCTTTTTTAGGCATGCGGGGTTCTATAGGAGATTTATAAAAGACTTTAGCAAAATTGCCTTGCCACTTTCAAATCTTTTGAAAAAGGATATGGAGTTTGAATTTAATGAAACCTATAAAATTGCCTTTGATACTTTGAAAGCCAAACTAGTTTCTCCACCCATCCTGGTTGCTCCAAATTGGGATTTACACTTTAAGATTTCTTGTGATGCATCTAACTTTGTTGTTGGAGCCATGCTAGGGCAGAAAGAGGATAAACTATCAAGAGTGATCGCTCATACCTCAAAGGCCTTAGATGCTATGCAAGTCAATTACACAACCACTGAGAAAGAGCTTTTTGCTGTAATTTTGGCTATAGATAAATTTAGACCTCATTTCATTAATTCTAAGGTTGTTGTGCTCACTAACCATGCAGTAGTGCAGTATCTTTTTAAGAAACCGCATTTGAAACCATAGTTGCTTTGTTGGGCTCTCCTCTTACAAGAGTTTGATCTTGAGATAAAGGACTAAGCTAGAGCTGAAAATCATGTGGCCAATCACTTAAGCCAGTTGGCCTTAAACACAAGGGGAGTTGATAAATCTAACCTTATCTTTCATTCTTTTCTTGATGAGATATTATGTTCCATAGCTCTTAGGGAGCTTTGGTATGCCCATATTGTGAATTATCTCATGACTGGACTAACCTTACCTTCTATGTCTACTTATCAAGTGCAAAAGCTCCAATATGAGTCCAAGTATTATGTGTGGGATGAATCATTCATATGGAGGCTATGTAGGGACCAGATAATAAGAAGATGTGTGCCTTAAGACGAGCAACAATGAATTATCACTGCTTGCCATACATTGTCTTGTGGGGGGCATTTTAGCTCAAAGAGGACAACTAGGAAAATTTTAGAGAGTGGGTTTTACTGGCTTTCCCTTTTTAAAGACTGCTATGAATTCTATAAATTTGGGGGGTTGAGCTGGAGGCATGAGATGCCTCAAAAGCCCATGTTGTTCTATGAAATGTTTGATGTTTGGGGTATTGACTTTATGGTTTCTTTCCCTTCTTTCAATGGCTTCAATTATATTCTTTTACCAGTTGATTACCTTTTCAAATGGATAGAGGCTATCCCCACCTAGAAAGATGATGCCAAAAACATAGTTGAATTTGTTGAGTCTAGCATTTTTAGTCGGTTTGGGATTCCTAGGGCCTTAGTGAGCGATCAGGGAACCCATTTCTGCAATAGGCTTCTTAGTAGTCTGCTTATTAAATATGGGGTCACACATAAAACATCTATTGCCTATTACCCTCAGACAAATGGCCAAGCGGAGGTATCTAATCGAGAAATCAAATGGATCTTAGAGAAAATAGTAAAACAGAAAGGATTGGAGTTTGAAGCTTAATAAAACACTGTGGGCGTACCAAACAGTATTCAAGAACCCCATAGGGATGTCTCCATACAGCTTCATCTATGAAAAATCATGCCACTTACCAATGGAATTAGAGACAAGGCTTACTGGGCTGTTTCGACTTGCAACAAAGAGATAGATAAAGCTGGTGAGGAAAGGTTATTTTAGCTTCAAGAGATAGAAGAAATAAGACGTGAGGCCTGCGATAACTCTTGGATGTACAACAAAAAGTGCAAGGCTATTCACGATAGTGGTATCTTGAGGAAGAATTTTAAGCTTGGTGACAGGGTCCTTAAATTTAAAGCCCAATTCAAATTTGGAGATGGGAAGCTGAATGAGAGATAGAACGGACCTTACACCATCACCAAGGTCCTTGGCTATGGAGCATTTGAGCTCAAGGATGAAAAGGATGGCACTAAACATTTAGCTAATGGACACCTCCTCAAGCTTTTCTATGACAAGCCTACAGAAACGTAGGCTCAGGTTGTTTCTTTCATCTCATTATCCTTTATCATTTTGAGATTACTCGTGATATCAATTATTGCTTAAATTGTTAGATCTATGTGAAGGAAGAAACTCTTTAGTGGTACAGACGTTGTTTAATTTTGTTTGTTGTTTTGTTCTTTCTTTGTTGTTCTTTGTTGGTGTGTTTCTTTGTTTTGTTTTATTCCTCCCAAGTTTTACTATAAGCCCTAGCCTGTGCTATGCTTTATGTAGTTTTTCTGATTGAGGATTGCTTCACTGTGCTGTCTGGGGATAGTTCTGGGTTCATTTAGAGGTTTTTACTGCTGGAGCCTGTTTTGCTAAGAGTGTTAGGTAACTGGTTTGGTTTAAGGGCTTAGGATTCATTGTTTGTTGGCTAAAAGGGGTTGTTAGTGGTTCCCTTCAAGTTGCTCTTGGCCTAGAAGTTAGTCGCGACTAACTATTAGTTGATCGCAACTAAATGTGCTTTTCTTAGAATCTCGAATGCCTCTGGAAGAATTTTAGTTGCGACTAAATGTTTGTTTAGTGGCGACAAAAATGCCTTATTTCCAGCAACTCCAGGTTCACATTTTTTCTGTTTTGCCCTTATATACTTTGTGGATTCCCTCTTTTTCCCTTCAAATTTTCCCCTAAAACCGTCTACACTTAGGTTGGCTCTCAAAAACTCTAAAACACGTTGGTCTTTTCACCTTCTAAAACCCCATATTCTACAGTTTCTTCCCCCTCACCCTTTTAGTTTTCCATCTCATTGTTCCCTTCGCTCTTCTCTAATTCCCTCCTCGTCTCATTCTACTTCCTTCCAAACCTCCAGTGATCTACTCAACTGAAGGCCATCTCCACTGATCTGACCTTCCTGCTCTACTCCTTTCCTAATCTATTGAAGGTATTTCAGTCTGTCTCTCCCTGTTCTTCCTTTTGTTCAGTTTTTCTTAGTTTTTAGAGGGAGTGTAATTGAATTTTTGAGGTTTTGAGTAGGGCAGTGATTGTGGAATGGTGTCTATGTATTTATGGACTGTTTCTAGGCTTTTATTAACTGATAAATTGAACTAGTTTGCAAGTTCTGTGCTTGGCATTGTTGGATTTTTTAGTTACTTTATTTCACTCTGGTTTACGTGAAAATCTGTTGTATTTCGTCACGGTGAGGGCTTGTTGTTTCGTTGCGACCAACTATCTTTACAAAAGCTAGAATAGGGACCATTACACATCTTTGTCATGACCAAAGTTCATCTTTATCATGACGAATTGGCAGAATCCTCTCTGTTCCATATTTCTTTTGTTTATTTGAAAATGATTTTGAACTTCACTTACAATCAATTTCTTTTATTTCTTTTGGATTACCCTTCTCCAAACCAGTTCAACTTGATAAGTTTTTGTTTCAGTAGCATGTAGAGGAGTGCAGTGTCTTAGGATTTGTCTAGCTTAGTTTTTTTTACTTCTCAGGAGTTTAGAAAGATTGGTTTTGTGTGTTTTTATTCATGTGTGCTTGTGTTCTATGTGTGCTGTATTTGCTCTTGCAAATACCCCCTCGCACTACCCACACTGAAACAAAAGAGCAAGCTCAAGACATTCCAAAAACCTGCTTCCAAAAAGAGAATTTCTGGAAACTACATAATGTGAATTTTACCAGCTAGCTATCCAAAGAGGTTTTGGGGACATGATGAAGAAGAGAAAGCACGGCAATGAGTACTTGGTTAGGAAATTTTACACTACCATAAGATTTGAGGATACATAGATGATTAAGCTGCGCTGAGTAGGTGTGAAGTTCACAAAAGAAAATATTCAACAACATTATAATTTGCTTGTTGTGAAGAAGTGTAAGTTCTAACATTACAGAAAGAATCTAAAAGATGTTAACTGGGATGAAAGGGGAAAAGATTAGTTCTACCTAGAAAGGAAGGTTATGAACGATAAAGCCTGCATCTAGCTAAACTTTATATGCTATAACATTATGCCCAGTGCCCACATCTCTAACACCACCAAGGAAGGTGCCTTGCTATTGTATTTTTTGATAAAGGGGGAAGCAGTTGACATCTCTCTGATTGTTTTGGAGTCCATCTTGCAGTGTGCTTGCTCCATCAGAGCCAATTTGGTATTCCCTCATTTGATTTCTAAGCTGTGCATTGAAGCAAGAATACTGATGGAGGATCGATGCATTATTTGAGGGGGTCCAAACCAAGTGTTACAGGCCCTCTAATAAGCGAGTTGCAGAAGTGCATAGTAGAAAAAAGGGCAAGAGATTTGCTGAAGACGAGCCTGCTGACACTACAAAAGCAGCTGAAGGACCCGGTAGCTCTAGTATCACCATGGAGAGCCTCAACCAGCAAATTGCGTTGCTCCAAGATAGTTTTAATCAGCGGATAATGACTCTACAGAATTATCTAAGAAGCCCGGTGACAGTAATTCTTTGACCTTTTGATGTCAGCTTTGGCTACACAGTTTAGGATTCCTCTGGCTCTTAGGTTTGACGGAGCATTTAGCACTTACTGTTTTGGTTACAGAGGGCCATTCGAACTACCTGCTAGACCCTCTAGCTCCTAGTCGTTGAACATGGATTCGCCTACAGAGGAGAGAAGGGAGAACGAGGAAGACTAGAGCTTTCTTTTGCCCCTGCTTATTTCCCATTTATTGTATTTCTTTTTCTGCCTACTAATGATGTTGGATGTTAACTGGATTTTATGATGATGTTGAACTTTAACTTGAATTTGTTCATGATGTTGTTTATGACCTTAAGTTATGGTGGTAATTGTATGACCTTTATGTTGGTTTAAGTGCTCTCAATGCCATGTTTCATGCTTTCTTATCTATGTCTCATTGTGCCTTAATCTGTTTTGGGTTTTGCCCTCTCCAATGATGACATTGTAGCCTTCGAGTGAGGAGGAGGGGAGTATTTGTGCTTAATTGTGCCCAACTTTTCCTCTACCTTTATTTCTTCACAGCGAGTGGTGAATTTGGTCATGATAAAGTGTTGATTCTTGTGTGTTTTGCTCTCGACCTGTTGTCTCGTCACAACCAGTGTCTATGTTAGCCGCGATGAAGTTTCATTTCTGTGCCTCTGTGATTATTGTGCTTGCACTGAATGCTTGTGTTAGTCACGATAAACATGCAATGTTTTTCATAGAAGTTGTTTCATAGCTGTGTAGAGGTCTAATTGAAATTCACCTATATTTGGACTTTGACTGCTTGTTTTTGCAAGGAAAATTTTTGTTAAGTTGCATTGAAGCCTTTTCAGTTCTTAACTCACTCATGGGTGATTGAAACTTTTCAAATGGTTTTCATTCTTTAATTTGCAATTTTAGTTGATTTATTCATGCACTGGAATTAATCTTACACCAGATTGAGCATTGTGGATGAACATGAGAGATTTAACCTTATTGGAAGTTATTTGATGCCAAATTCTATTCTAGTGTGATTTTTCCACTTGATTTTCCATTCTTTAGAACTTGTTCTGTTTCTTTGTCAAAGCTACATATGCATTGGTATTTTGGATAGGATAAAGGCATTCAGTTCTAAAGTTTACCCAAACAAAAGCTACTTTATTTAACCCTTATTCACCCCTTTGAGCTTTCCTCAAATTTAAGTACCAAAACATGTATCGTTTATTCAAGTCCAACTATACTTTACTACTACGTTTGTGATATTATACTTTATCTTCTTAGGTTGGAATTGCCAGAGCCTTAAAAAAAACAATTGATCAAAAAAAATAGGTCCATGGAATAAAAGTTTTGAATAAGGCAAATCCCTTGGTGGTTTTGAAGATTAAAGTGTTGTGCTTCAATAATTTCAATGTAAAGCTAGTTGGAAATCAATTCTGGTTATTGGTACTTGTTTTATTTCTTTTTATCATTCCTTCCCTTTAGCCTTTGTTCATCGTTACATCCCTTAAAGTCCTTTTGATTCAGTGCATCATTGCATTCTTAGTGGAAATGGTAGAACCATTACAAGCTTATGGTAGTTTGTTTTGTTAAGTAGGTTTAAGAGAAAATGACCCAATTAAGGTGAGTTGAGCGATACACTTTTACCCTTTAAGTGATCTCCGATGCTCATAACCTTTGGTTGATTGGTTGTTTTGGTTAATCACTTTCCATGGTTTTTCTTACTAGTTTTGCTTGTAAGCAAGTACTGCTATTTGATTTGTCACTTTCATCCCATGGATTAGTTGAGTTACCTTTGGTTTTTGACTTATGATTGATTAGTTATGAGGAACACTTGTTATCGTTTGTGCTTGACTCTAGTCTTTTCATAACTCTTGTTATTTCTGTTTTTAATTTGCTTAGGAGCATAAATGTCTAAGTGTGGGGGAGTTTATTTGACCAAGTTTTACTGTATTAATTCATGTCTAATTATGTGTTTTTAGAGGAATTAATAGGTTTAAAATGCATGTCTTGATATAAATTGTAGTAATTTATAATTACGAGCTTGATTTCTTATTAAGTACTTAACAACCACATAGTCATAATTTCAAAGCACATCATCATTTACTATCTGTCAAAAACATGAGAATAACTAGTCTAAGTTCAACCCTCATTTAAAAGCATGAAAATTTTCTAAAAGCACTAGTACAATTTGAACTTTTCTACTAATTTTGAGAAAGGATGCAGGAGTATGAAGATTCTAAGCCGGGAAAAATTTTTGAAAACCAGCTGAGATTGCAAGGAATTTATTAAATTTTTTTTTTTAAGGGTTCGTCGCGGCGAAACATGCCCGAATGGCTTATTATTCGTGAAAGAGGAGGCTTCGCCGCGGCGAAACAAGAAGTTGGCCGCGGCGAAACATGGCAGAAAGCGAAAATTCCTGTGCAATTTCAACTCTTCAGCAACTAAACTCAAAATATTCACAATTAAACCAATCTATCAGTTCAAAAACACCTCAAAATCATCTAAATGCATGGATGCACGAGAAGCATTTGCTAAAATCCACAATATAGACCTCCCCCACACTTAAACACAACATTGTCCTCAATTTGTGAATTAGGGACAGCAAATAATGCAAGGAGGCTCAGAAGTGAAAATAGAACAAAGATTAAAGCAAACTAATCAGAAATCAGCCAAGTGAACAAGCGTAAAAACCAATGAGGCACCATAAAGTGTAAGAAACAATCCAGCCTCAAAACAACACAAGAAACAAAAGAACTAAAGAAAAGAACAGAAAACCACAAAAACAGAAAACTAAGACTGATGCTCAGGGTCAGCTGCTCCAGATCCTGACGGTCCTGCATCCGATGTGCCTGCTCCGTCCATACCCATATGGTGCTGTGGTTCCTCCTCCTCAGCCGGTAAAGTGAAGTTCAAACGATCCGCAAGCAAAGCATCAAAACGGCGGCGGTAGCGACGTTCTCGCTCACAGAGGGCGTCACAGTCCTTCTGCCGCTTTATCTCCCGAATGAGTGTAACGCGAATCTGATGAACTTCCTCAGATAGCTCGTCAATATCATCGGCAAGCGTGTCTAAGGTGACGGGCTGGGGGGGTTCGGGAACATCAGGGCCTTCCTCGGCTGGATCAGTGGCGGCCTGGCCTGCACTAACATCGTATACGGGGTGGACAGGTGGGTGGGGTGCAATGGTGGGCAGTTTAAGACGCTCAAACCGGAATAGAGGTGCAGGCTCAAAGTAGCTGTCATCATCAAATGAAGGAACTCCGCACTTGCGGAAAAGGTCAGAAACAAGATGGGGAAAGACGATGCTATTGGTGACTTTTTTGGTATTGACGGAATAATGGAGGGTGGATTGAATGATTTCAGCTACATCAAAGGATTTGCCGGTCATGAGGAGAAAAACAATAAGAGCTTGGCGTTTGGGGAGGTTCTGGAGGTGGGAAGTAGGTAGGATGTTATTGCAGACTAAGTGTAGCCACGGCTTTGCCTCAGGCCGAAAATCAGAACGTTTTAGGTACAGTTCAGCAGTGCGGGGACGATGCCAAGTGGCACCATCCCGGCATAGGGTCGGGAGGATCTCATCATAAGGATAATTATCACTATAATGGGAGTACTGACAATTACGGACTACAGGAAGCCGGTAGTGGTCTCTTATGTTAAAATAGTGAAAGTGTAGTTCACATGCTTGCCCCGGAAAGGAATGGATAGCATACCATGAAGACGGGCGTAGGTGTAGAAATGGCGGACAAAGACATCATTACCATTAGCTCGTGGGCGAGCCAATTCAAGCATTTGGGATTCCTGAAGTCTTTGGACAAAAGGATGGTCGGATGGTTCAAGGGGAAAGGCTCTCTCCCTAAGGAGGGGGCGCTTGTCCACTACCCTATAGATGGAATCATAGGTTATGGGTCCCTCAGAGTCAGACTCAGGCTCAGACACGGGTAAAGGTTCAGGGTTTGGGTTTTTGGTGCGAGGCATATCCTGAAGCAACAACAGAAAGAACACTAATCACAACAAAAAGACCTACAACCTAAACAACACAGAAATGAACAAACTTAAAACCTAACAGGGGCAAATGGTTAGTTAATGATTCATAGGTTTTCAGAGGACTAAAAATTTTCAAAATAAAGCAAATAGATTAATTAAAAAGACAATGCACTATGAATCATTAGATAACCTACAGGCCACGCAACTACACTAACCACAAACTAATCCAATAGCAAAAACCAGAACAAATAAACTAATAAACCACTAAATTATACTAAACTAAAGGAAAGAACAAGGGAGAAGGAAGAACATACCAAGGAGGGGAGAACGAACACGGACGGGGAGAACGCCGAACACACACACGAAACAGAGCAAGGCCGAAGAGCACACACACACGACGCCGAACAAGCTAAACGAGAGAGGAGACGCTGAGCGGCGGAAGGAAATAGAATGAGAGTAGAGCACGCCTGCGGTTTCGAAGTAGAAGACGAGCAGGGGGAAGGGAGAGGAAAGGGAGGGGCCGACGGTTTGAGAGAAGGAGGGGCGACGGTTTTGAAATTAGAGGGGAATGAATAGGGGTTTAATGGAGTGGGACAGTGAAAAGACCAAAATGGGCTGCAGGGAAAAGGGGGTGGGCGGCTCAGATTGGGGCAATATAGGAAAATTACTCGAAAAATCAGCAAAACCGAAACGGCGCACCGCAGAAACGGCACGTTCGCCGCGGCGAAGAATAAGTTCGCCTCGGCGAACTATGCCCGAGAAGAAAAGCAACGGAAGAAAGACGTTTCACCGCGGCCAAACATAAGTTCGCCGCGGCGAAACAATCCCGAGAGGAAACACACAGGAAGAAAGACATTTCACCGCGGCCAAACATAAGTTCGCCGCGGCGAAACAATCCCGAGAGGAAACACACAGGACGGCCAAGTTTCGCCGCGACGAAACACCACAGAACGCACAGAGAAAAACAAAAAACACTAAAACCCAGATAAACACAACAACCAACAACAGACAAGGCTGGATATTTCAAAAACTTTAGAAAATGCCTCAAAAGAGATCAAGAGGTGTTCAACAAATCCATGAATAGGCAATATACCACAGATAAAATTCCTCAATCAAATTGAATCATATAATTCACTTAAAACACCAATTCATCAGGCATGAAACAAGATAGGAGAGAGATCAAAAACTACCAGGGGAGTCTTATTGAAATTAGCTATAACTACTCTACTTTCCTACTGAAGGGAGTTTCTCCCCCACACTCATTCAACATACAACACATGCAACATAACAAGATTAACAAATAAGCAAAAGCATGTAAATGAGTGAAGGAAAGAAACTACCAGGGAGCTAAGGGGGTTTCTGGTTCTCATGGTAGAGCTTCAACTGATGGCCATTAACTTTAAGGTTTGCTCCAGTTTTCTCATCGAGAAGCTCCACCATTCCAAAATTATGCACCTTTGTGACTGTGTAAGGCCCATCCCAACGGGTGTTGAACTTTCCTTGCTTAAATTTGAATCTGGCCTTAAACATCAGCACTTTGTCTCCCACCTTGAAGTTCTTCCGTAGGAGACCCTTATCATGCACCAATTTTGTCTTCTCCTTGTAAAGTCTAGCGCTCTCATAAGCCTCCAATCTCAGTTCCTCAAGCTCTTGCAGCTGCAACTTCCTCTCCACCCCAGAAGATTGTAAATCCATGTTGCATTGTTTGACTGCCCAATATGCCTTATGCTCCAACTCTACTGGTAGATGGCATGCTTTGCCAAAGACTAAACGATAAGGAGACATTCCAATTGGCGACTTATAGGCAGTTCTGTAGGCCCACAATGCTTCCTCTAATCTTAGGCTCCAATCTTTCTTGGATGGTTTGACTATCTTCTCCAGGACTTGTTTCACTTCTCGATTGGACACTTCAGCTTGGCCATTGGTTTGGGGGTGATATGCAGTGGAGACTTTGTGGGTGACACCAAATTTAGAAAACAAGTTATCTACCACTTTATTACAAAAATGGGTACCTCTATCACTAACCACAGCCCTTGGAATCCCAAACCTACAGAAAATGTTGGACTTAAGAAACTTAGAAACCGCTTGGGCATCATCTTTTCTAGTAGGTACAGCCTCTATCCATTTGGAAACATAATCAACAGCCAGAAGAATGTATATAAAACCAAAGGACGAAGGAAAGGGACCCATGAAATCAATCCCCCAAACATCAAAAATTTCGCAAAACAGTAAAGGTTGTTGAGGCATTTCATGTCTTTTACCTAACCCCCAAAACGTTGACATTTGTCACAGGACCGACAAAAATCATAAGAATCTTTAAAAAGGGTTGGCCAGTAAAAACCAGAATCTAGAATTTTCCTAGATGTTCTCCTTGCACTGAAATGACCACCACAAACCATTGAATGGCAAGCTGTAATGACAGACTCAAACTCTTCACTAGGCACACACTTTCTGATAACTTGGTCACTACATATCCGCCATAAGTGAGGGGCATCCCAGATGTAGTGCCTCGATTCGCTTTGAAGTTTTTGTGCCTGAAATTTAGACATGAAAGGAGGGGTGAGTCCGTTATAAGATAATTAACAATATGCGCATACCAAGGCTCTTTAACAGCTAGAGCACATAATACTGAATCAGGAAAGGAATCACAGGTGAGTTCAGAAGAGTCTACTCCCCGTGTATCATCAGGTAGCCTACTTAAGTGATCGGCTACATGGTTCTCAGCCCCGGCTCTATCCTTGATTTCAATGTCAAATTCCTGAAGAAGTAATGTCCACCTAATCAATCGTGGCTTCGATTGTGGTTTCTTAAGGAGATAGCGAACAGCTGCATGATCAGTGAAAACAGTCACATGAGAATTTAACAAGTAAGGTCTAAACTTCTCTAAAGCGAAAACAACTGCAAATAGCTCTTTTTCTGTTGTGGTATAGTTGACTTGAGCTGCATCCAGTGTTTTCGAAGCATAGGCAATGACTCTTGAGAGCTTCTCCTCCCTCTGGCCTAACATAGCTCCTACAGCAAAATTAGAAGCGTCACATGAAATTTCAAAGGGCATGGTCCAGTTGGGTGCAACAAGAATAGGGGAGAAATGAGTTTAGATTTCAATTCACCAAAGGCAACTTTACAAGAATCATCGAAATCAAATTTCACATCTTTTTGTAAAAGCTTTGAGAGAGGTAAAGCAATCTTGCTAAAATCTTTTATAAATCGCCTATAGAATCCCGCATGACCCAAAAATGATCTAATATCTTTAACACAGGCAGGATAAGGCAAAGAAGATATAACCTCAATCTTAGCTTTATCAACTTCAATTCCTTTTTAGAAATCAAATGTCCTAGAACTATCCCCTCATTGACCATGAAATGGCACTTTTCAAAGTTCAAAATCAAATTCTTTTCAATGCATCTTTTCAAAACCTTTTCAAGACTAGCAAGACAATCATCAAAAGAACCACCATAAACAGTAAAATCATCCATAAAGACTTCCATACATTCCTCTAAAAATTCACAGAATATAGCCATCATACAACGTTGGAAAGTCCCTGGAGCATTACATAACCCAAAAGGCATCCTACGATAGGCGAAGGTACCAAAAGGGCATGTAAAAGTGGTTTTATCTTGGTCCTCCGGTGCAATAGGTACTTGAAAGTACCCAGAGAAACCATCTAGAAAACAGTAATGAGATTTGCCTGCAAGTCTCTCAAGCATCTGGTCTATGAAAGGAAGAGGGAAATGATCTTTTCGTGTGGCATCATTGAGTTTTCTATAATCTATGCACACACGCCAGGAATTCTGCACTCTTGTAGGAATAAGCTCATCCCTATCATTTCTAATAACAGTAACCCCACTTTTTTTGGCACTACATGTATTGGACTAACCCACTCACTATCAGATATGGGATAGATGATCCCAGCACTTAGAAGTTTGGTAATTTCCTTTTAACCACATCAAGAATCAGGGGGTTTAGTCTTCTCTGGGGTTGTCTCACTGATTTTGAACCTTCACTAAGCAAGATTCTATGTGTGCAAATGGCTGGACTAATTCCAGGAATGTCCGCTAAAGTCCACCCAATAGCCCTCTTATGCTCTCTCAAAACAGTAAGGAGTCTTTCTTCCTCAACCTTAGACAGGGAGTTAGCTATAATGACCGGTAATCGCTCATCAGACTCTAGAAAAGCATATTTCACAGTAGGGGGCAGGGGTTTCAACTCAAGAGTAGGTGGTTGCACAATAGATGGAATCAAATTATGAAGTTCAAGAGAGAAAAGATTACTCCCCTTTCCTTCAATCAGTGAGAATTCCTCAACCTTGCAGATAGCTTCCTCTCCAAGCGTTGAACCAACTTGTAGTTGATCTACAGCAACTGCCTTAGAGGGATCTCCTCCATGACTTCGTCCTCCATATCTGAAATAGCAACAGAAAACCTTTCCCCAAGGGAATTATCGCTGACAATAGAGGGATCAAAGTCTAATTTGGAGTCAAGGGAGGAAATAGAGAATGCATGTGGGAGGGAGAGCATACAATTAAACACAGTGCAATCAAGGCATGTATCTTTATCACCACATGAGCAAGAAGAAGGTGTAGAGTAAAGGGATGAAAAAGAAGAAATAGTGTCATCCTCATCATCAGAATTAACTGAATAAAGTTCAGAACTAGAGGAATCATCTAGCAATTCAAACTCAGAACAGACATCATCAACAGCAACATCAATCATATTTACACCCAAGAGAGAATAGTCTTCATAAGGATGCCTCATTGCTTCATACATGTTAAAACAAACCTTATGATCTCCTACTTCCATAGTGATGGTACCTTCTTTCATGCTAATCATAGTGTTAGCAGTCCTCAAGAAGGGTCTACCAAGAATCAGTGTGGTGTCATGAACAAGCTCAGAGGACATATCAAGTACATAAAAATCAGCAGGAAAGACCAAATCCTTAACCTGAACCAAAATATCCTCTATGATGCCTTCCGGATACCTAATACTTCTATCAGCCAACTGGAGTACTACAGTGGTAGACTTAAGCGTCTTGACTCCTAGTGAAGTGTATACAGACTTAGGCATCACATTAATAGCTGCTCCTAGATCTAGTAAGGCTCCCCTTATAGAAACTTTTCCTATTGTGCAAGGGATGGTGAAGGATCCAGGGTCTTGGCATTTCACAGGGATTTGAGGCTTAAACAGGGCAGACACATTGGAGCTCACTTGGACTCTTTCATTTGGTCTAAACTTTCTCTTATGGGTACATAGGTCTTTAAGGTATTTAGCATAAGCAGGCACTCTCTTAACAAGATCAAGCAAAGGAATATTAACTTCCACTCTACTGAACAAATCAATAACATCTTTTTCAAATTTAGTTTCAGTCTTTCTTTTGCTTATCAAGTATGAATTAGGAAAAGGAAGGTCTTTGAGATTTACCTCTTTATCATTCAGCTTACCCGCTCCATGCTTAGATGACCCATCATGCTCCTTTGATGCTGCTTCCTCATAATTACTCTCAGATTTTTCTCCTTTGCTACTTAGAAGGTTGACTTCTTTTCATCTAGCAATTCTCTCTCTTTTGCACTCTCAGAATTCTTAACTCTTGAATGTGTAAGAAGAGGCTTATCACACTTAATCTCCTCATCAACTGATTCTTTTTCCTCTTCACTGAATCTTACTTGCTTCCCACTTCGTAGCGTGATTGCATTCAAACCCTTTGGGTTTATGACAGTATTGGAAGGAATGGTGCCACTGCTTCTAGCTTGTTGCTCACTCATGTTGTTGGATAACTGAGTAACATAGGAGTTCATGTTCTCAGATTTAGTCTCCCATTGCTCCATTCTCTTTTCCAAAGCACTAAATCTAGCATCATTCTTGGATGAATCTTGTTGAATTAGTGAAGCTAAGGAGTTGAACTGAGTAGCGTTGGCAGCCCTTTCTTCCTTCATTAAAGCCATCATATTTTGTAGGAGTTGATTTGTTTCATCCTTAGGTGGGACCGCAAGGGCTTGAGACTGGTTTTGGAACTGGTTTGAAGATGGACCAGCTCCTCCACTCTTCTGAAATCTATTTGGAGGTCTACTATCATCATTCCTCCAGCCCAATCGAGGGTTTGATTTCCATCCCTCATTGTAAGTGTTGGAGTAGGGGTCCCATTTTTGATTTGGGCGGCCTTGGAAGACTGCAGACACTTCCTCATAACGGCCCGGACAAACGCTAGATATATGCATGACTGATCCACATGTGTCACAACTAGGCGCTGTAATGTCCATAGGAGTGATGGGCGATGCACACTCATATTCTTCAATTCAGCAGTGATCAAAGATAGTTGAGATGTCACTTGGCTTCCTAAAGAATCTACCTTTGATTCCAAAGCGTCCATTCTTCTGCTGTGCACCGAAGCAGCTCCCATCTCATGTACTCCTTTAGTGTCTCTCACCCCATGTTGTTGATGATTTAGAGCCATCTTCTTTATCAAATCCCAAGCCTCCTCAGCAGTGGAGTCTATCAAAGATCCTCCCGATGCAGCATCCAACATACCCTTCTCTTGGTTCTTCAACCCATCATAGAAGTACTGCACCAGTTGCTCATCCGGAATTTGATGATGTGGGCATCTTGAAAGTAGGTCCTGAAATCTATTCCAGTAATCGTAGAGGGATTCATCGTAGTCTTGCTTGGCAGAATAAATCTCCTTCCTCATCGATGAAGTCCGAGAAGCCGGAAAGTATTTCTCCAAAATGCCTTCCTTAAGTTCCCCCAGCTATGGTATGCATCAGCTACATGTCTTGGAAGGCTCATGTACCATTCCCTAGCCTTGCCTTCCGAGGATAGATGAAAAACCTTCCATAGCACTTGGTCCAACGATGCTCCCACAGGCTTCATACTCTGACAAATCATGGAAAGAGATTGCAAATGGAGGTATGGGTCTTCTCCTGTCAAGCCATGAAATTTAGGAAGAGAGTTAATCAATAAACCCTTAATCTCAAAATTAACTTCAAAATTTGGACATGCAGCAGTAAATGGGTCAAAGTTAACATCAGATGTGGTGGCTTCCCTAATTGTTCTTCTTCTAGGGTTCCCATTATTTTCTCCCACTCTCTCTTGCTCACCATTTCCTCCATTGCCTCCATTCCTTACTTGGTTGGCATTGGGGTTAGGATGAGGTTGGTTTTGTGGTAAATCAGCCATTATCTCTTGGTCAGTAGGTTCACTCTCACTACTGGATAGGCTAGATTCCACTGAAATATTCTCTTGCTCAATCACCAACTCACTTGTCCCTCCGACTCTTTTCTCTCTTCTTATCTCTGTGAGTCTTCTCTCAATTTCAGGGTTATAGGGCACAAGTTTTGTTTTCCGTGGCATGCAAGATAAAAGTCACAAGAGAAAGAGAAAACAAAATTGACTTGCAGCACACAAAGTCAACTAAAAGCATGCAATGTGATGAATGCAAGTGTAAGGTTAAGTATGCAAGTATATGGATGAGTATGAGTATGTATGGATAAGTATGAGTATGTATGGGTGGGGTATGAGTAAGTATGCACAGATAAAGAAGCTGAATGCAAGTTTTAAAAACTTTCAGAGAAGTTGGCTGCGGCGAAATCAGGGGTTGGCCGCGGCGAAAGTTGGCAGAGAAGACCAGATGTCTGATTGCCGGGAGTTGGCCGCGGCGAAAACAGGGGTTGGCCGCGGCGAATGTGTCCCGAGAGGATTCCCTCAGAAATTCAAAAGGTTGGCCGCGGCGAAAGGTAATGTTGGCCGCGGCGAAAGTTGGCAGTATGCTTATCAGACACTGGACTTCACTGATGCAACGTGAGAGATGCTGAAAATCAAGAAAATCAGTATATTTGTTTGTATTTCCAAAAATTTTGATGCTATGCAAGATGAAAACCTATACTATGAACAAATATGCAACTAAACTACCCTAAATGCTACCCATAAAGATCAAAAACCTCAAAAGTCAATCAAATAGCACAAGCTAACCTAGAGAACCAATTTCTTGGCTCCCCGGCAACGGCGCCACTTGAAAGAGAGCCTTATCTTGTCGTTCGCTTAGAGGTTCTCGCTCAAAAATTATCCAAGCTATGCAGTAGTGCAAACTCGGGTCGTTCTCTTTTGGGAGCCTAAATTAGATGTCTAAGTTAGATTAATGCTATGCAGAGTGATGAAAAAGGGGGTTTTTGGTGTTTTTAGCCATTAATGAAATGCCAAAACTAAATGCAATAAATACTAATCTAAGTTACTATGTTTTTGGATTTTTCTAAGATAGTGGTAATGAAGTGAAGTTAATGATATGAAATCTCTTGAATACAGCTTTGAAGCAATCATAGTTCAAAATAATTTTGGGAGTAGAAATCACCAAGTCTTCTAATGAAAACCTTAAAGAACTCTTTAAGTCTAGGATCTTAATCAATGTCACCCATTTCATAAGATCCTATTAAGCTCACTTGGTGTGTGTATTAAGATTAATTAATGCACTTGGTTAAATGCAAGCTCAGATCAACTCAACAATCACACATTACCATGCAGGACAGAGAGTATCAACAGGGATGCATAGAAACATATATGTAACCACATATATTGAAGCTCAAATTCAACATTAACTAATCCAATACACAAAATGATCATCCAGAATTGATTACAACCATAATCAAAATAGTTCAGCTCAAATTTACAAATCCTAGACCTAGAAATTCATAAATAAAGAACTAGAACTCATAGATGAAGCTACTCCCCTTTTAAGCTCTTGGAACTCATGCTCCTTCCACCATATTCAAGAGTTGAGAAGCTTAGCTAGTCATAACTCTTGAACCAACTCCAACTAGATATTGTTCTTCAGTCATGGCAGCAGCAGATGGAAGAAATGGAAATGGGATTAGGGTTTCTGAGATGAAATGAGAGAAGAGGATGAAAAATATGAAGGTGGAGGCTGAATGATAGTCATCCCCTGTCATCATACCCAAAATAGGGTTTCTAACCCGAAACTTACGTGCATGGGTCGGTTTTTGGGGATGGGTAGGTCAAAATTTCCCGAAATGGTCGGGTCTGAGATTTGCTGCTTCGAGAGGTTCGCCGCGGCGAAAGATAGGTTCGCCGCGGTGAAACATGGCAGAGACCTGTCTTCACGGGTGGGTTTTCGCCGCGGCGAAGTGAGATGTTGGCCGCGGCGAACTTAGGCAGAGGATCTTCTCTTGCTTCTTTTGCCTTGAGTTCTTCAACTCTGGCCCCAAATCTTTAGTGTCCTACAATAAAAAGTAACAAATTGAAGTATCAATTGTCCTAGAAGTCAATTGAATCCAATTAACAACCAATTATGACAATTTAATCCTCAAAATGACACTAACTTAAAGTAAGCACCATAAATCTCAGTTAAGCACAATTTTCATTAAAAAGGGACCAGAAAGTATGACAAAATCATGGATAATGATATGAGAAGAAACTAACATTTTGAGCTCAATCAGTACTTTATAGGGGTAAATTTGTCAAATTGTGCATCATTTTAATTAATCATCATTTATGTAACTGAATTGGATATTACAAGTGCTTAATTTGATTTTTAGATTAAGGGTCAAGTGAAAAATATCTCCAAAGGACCTAAGTTCAAGAAAATTATAGTTAAGGCCTAACAGATTGCAGGAATTCCAGAAAAGGGCTAACTAAATATAGCTCTTTGTTTTGATCATTTAGTCACAGCAAAGGGAAGTTTAGTTGCGACAAAAAGGATACTGACACAAAATCAAGTTTTAAACCTCAGATTATGATTTTAGGAAACATAACGCACGAACTAGCTGCCAGTCACCATCTAAACACTCCCATTTTCGTCTCCTAGGGTTCTTCAAGGGCTCTTAAGGTTCCCCCACCAATTCCTACCCATTTCCACCTCATTCCATCATTTTTCTACATCATCCATCATCTATCTTCATTTGTTATGGCTGGTGCTGTGATTTCAGAGCTTAAAGGAGCTATATCTGAAGTCATAAAGGCTAGAACTCTTTGCCCTAAGGAGTTTTGATGAAGGCCTAAGCTTGGGACTTAATTTTGGGAGTTTTACTTTATCTTTTCTATTACTTTAATAGCATTTCAGTTGTTCTTGGTTAGAACTTCTGTGTTGTTGTTAAAGCTGAACTTTAATGCTATGATCTTTTCATTTCGGATTGGATTTTGAGAATTTATGCTTTGGTATTTGTATTGTAATAAGAATCCTATATTTAGTCATATGAATACTAGTTGATGTTCAATCCAAATTTAATTTTGATTAAATATGGTGCCTTGCTAATATAATTGGTTATTGTGTTCAAGTTGTTCTTACCATTGCATCAATTTCACTAAATGTGCATTCGTGAGGGTGGTTAGTTTTGTTGTGAGTCTTTGGGTTAAAGTTTTTATTAACATACTAATTTACCTAAGTTTGGAAGGTTTTCTAAACTAGCTATGATTGGTTTTCAAGTAAACTCCCAGCATAATTTGAAGTGATGAAGGCTAAATCAATCCTTCAAGGGGTATTTTTATCAATTAAGTTTACAAACTATCCATTTAATTGCTTTCTTTTATCACTGTTTTAATTAATCTCAAAAAGACCAAAAAGAATCCATCTCATTCACATTTTGATTTCACTGCAACTTATTTCAGTTTTACAAACCCCCCTAATTTTACCTTTTCGTATGGTTTTGTCACTTAGATTACACAAGAACCATTCAAGAACACGACTCAGATTGTGCCACTGTAGTGCATTCTTATCCGAAACTAAATTGTTTTTGAGAGCTCATAATGACTAAGGCTTCATCACCCCTAACTTGAATTACCCCTAACTTGAATTAATAATTCATAATTAATTCTTTCCATGCATAATTTTCATTCCATCAATGCACTAACCATTCTTATACATCATCATAATCAATTATACATATCATCATCATTATTTAACGTCACATAACATTAAAAGGCATATTCATAACATACATTAGCATACAAATTATACAATGTAATATAATAAATTTCTTTAACTCTTTTCCCCTTTTATTTGCTTCCAATTCATGCATCCTTTGCTTGATCATTAACACCTATTAGGGTTCGTTAAGAGGGGATGAGACTAGGGAGAATCTCAGTAGCAAACAATTACCCATATGTATGCAATTCCAATGCTTGGTTACATGCTTTAATGCTTATAAAATGACATGCTTTTATGCTCAACATTTTATTCACACATAGACATGGAATAGATAAGAAATAGAGCAACTTTCAATCTTTTATAATATAAATTATCATCATCAACACACAAGCATACATATCAAGCACACAATAAGGATAAGTTCATTACCTTATGTCTTTAAGTTTCCTATTGTCTTCTTTAGCTCCCTTTTACTCCCAACCTTAAGGTTACTCTTTCAAAATTTTCTATTCCTCTTCCTTTATGCCTCATGGCCCTTGTAATTTAGAGAATGAAAATTGTATATTTTATTGATACTTCGATTGGGTATTTATATACACTAGAGGAGCCTAAGTATTAATGGCTCATTAATATGAAATCATATCACATCATATCTTATATACTAATTACAAGATATTTACATATCTTATAATATCTCCTATAATATCTCTACACTCCCCCTCAAGTTGGAGCATAGATGTCAATCATGCCCAACTTGTTACAAAGATATTCAACTCGAACCCCATTGAGAGCTTTGGAGAGAAGATCACCCAACTGGTCGCTGGATCTGACATGTCCTGTAGAGATGAAGTTTTCCTTGAGCTTGTCTCGGATGAAATGACAGTCAATCTCAATATGTTTCGTTCATTCATGAAAGACCGAATTCGAAGCTATGTGTAGGGCTGCTTTATTATCACACCACAGCTTTGCTGGTAACGAGGTTTTAAGACCAACCTCTTTTAGTAGCTGGTATATCCAAACTATCTCACATATAGATTACGCCATCGCTCTGTATTCCGCTTCTGCACTCGATCGTGACACCACATTCTGTTTCTTGCTTTTCTAGGACACCAAGTTGCCTCCTACAAAAACACAGTATCCTGTAGTCGATCGTCTTGTGGCTTTCGACCCACCATGATCAGCATCACAAAAGCACTCAATGTCTGTGTGACCATGATTCTTGTACAATATCCCACGACCCGGGGATCCCTTCAAGTAGTGTAACACATGCTCTAAGGCTTCCCATTGTCAGACAGTTGGCGCAACCATAAATTGGCTAAGGACACTTACTGGATAGGTGATATCAGGACGGGTCACTGTAAGGTAATTCAACTTCCCAATCAGTCTCCTATACCTCTCTAGATTTTCAAATGGCTTGCTCTTAGCAGCCTCATCAGGATTTTCACATGGTATGCTACCATCAGCATCAAGCAGAGGATTATAGACCATAGGGAAGCTGGTCGGGGCAACCCTTAGTTTCCCAGTTTCTTTCAGCAGATCAAGAACATACTTTCTCTGAGTCAATAAGATGCCTTTCTTGCTCCTCATGACTTCAATTCCCAGAAAATACTTCAATGAACCCAGATCCTTCGTTTGGAAATGTGAGTTAAGGAACGACTTGAGAGATGAGATCCCCGAGGCATTGTTTCCTGTAATCATAATGTCATCGACATACACAACTAGTAGAATCATGCCAGCACTTGTTTGCTGATAGAACATAGAATGATCACACTTACTCTGGTGCAAGCCAAAGTTTTTCACAACAGTACTAAACCTGTCAAACCATGCTCGAGGACTTTGTTTTAAGCCATAGAGTGATTTCTTAAGGCGACACACCTTCCCACGCTCCCCCTGAGCAACAAAACTTGGTGGTTGCTCCATATACACTTCTTCAAGGAGATCACCGTTCAAGAATGCATTTTTGATATCTAATTGATGGAGATCCCAACTATAGGTAGCGGCCATAGAGATAAACAGACGAACAGAAGAGAGCTTGGCCACGGGAGAAAAAGTCTCAGAGTAGTCAATACCATACTTTTGAGCATAGCCTTTTGCGACAAGGCGAGCCTTGAGGCGTTCAAGTGTACCATCCGCCTTAACTTTAGGGGTCAACACCCACTTACACCCAATAGCTTTCTTTCCTGCTGGTAAATCTACTAAGGTCCATGTGCCAGCACAATGAAGGGCCGCCATCTCTTCTTCCATAGCAGTATGCCAACCCGGGTGGGACAAGGCTTCATGAAGGGACTTAGGTACTGAAATAGTATCTAAAGAGACAACAAAGGCACGAGAAACAGAAGGGAGGTGGTTATATGAAACAAAAGAAGAAATAGGATGGGCAAAAGTACGTTTACCTTTACGAAGGGCAATGGGCAAATCAAGAGAGGGATCTGGAGCTGGAACAAGAGGTGTCTCAGAGTCAATTGAGGGATCGGCATCTAGACCTGGGGCAGGGTCAGGCTCAGGGTGTATGATGCTTTCTGCAGGTGTAACATTTAGACTTTTAGGTCTAGAAGTTCCAGAAATAGCCTAAATTAAATAGGTTACCAGACCCCTGTGAGCAGAAGTCCCAAAGATGAGAAAGGAAGTTAAAGCAGTTTCAGGGACTAAACTGCAAAGTAAAAGTTTTCAGGGGCTCGAGTATAGTTAAGGTTAGAGGCTCCAGTAAAGTCTCGAAGGCCCAAAAAGAGAAAAGAGGCTAGATACAGGCCAATGGGTAAGTTAGAAACCTCAAAGAGATGGTTCTATGAGGTTAGGCTTAAGCAGGGGTAAAACCGTAAATTCAAAAAGTTATGACCAGCAAGGGCAAAAATGGAAGAGTGTACAGAAAATTCCAAGAAAATCCCAAAAAATGGGAAATAATATTCTAAGACTCTTCTATGAAGAGAAAAGATGAAAATACCCCTGAGGCAGCTTAAATGGAATTTATGAGGCTGTGACCGGTAAAAAGTATACCGTTTGAGGTAATTATTTGAAATAGCAAGAGACCTCAAAAGTGTATACAAAAATGAGGTTAAAGGATTGAAAGGTTGTACTAATTTATAAAATTAGTCCCGCAACCAAAAGGCCAGTAGAGTGGCTTTAAGAAATTAAAGAGCCGGTTTTGCCGATAAAAGGGTATTTTAGTAAATGAATTTTATGCAAGGCTTAAAAGGAAGTGTTATGGGCTAAGAAAATTCATAGATACTCTCTAAAATTAAAGAGAATTTATGGATCTGACAGAAAATAATTACAGAGGTCAGAGCACTGTAATTAGAGAAAAGAAGTTAAACCCGGAGTAAAAGTGCACCGATAAAGTATTAATCAGAGTCTTGCACTTTACTTGGGCCACAAGTCGCCACTTGTCAAGCCTTTAATGGATGGTAATTAAAGCTTTCCAAGTGTCAAGCTACCAATGGAGAGGATCTTGACTTTGGAATTTAATTACATTATGATTTAAGTTAATTAAGAGAGAGGATTAAGATTAAGTAGGCTAATGACACTTGGCATAACATTAATGATGGTTGGTGGGATATTTTGAACACATTAATGAGCTCATCTCTCCCCTAAATCAGATGGGAATTTCGTGCAAGGCATGAAGAGAGGGAAAAAGAGAGAGTTTTGAGGGAAAACCAAGAGAAAGGCATCAACTTTGGTCATACAATCAAGGTTCAAGGTGAGTTCTTGGCTCTAGATGTGTTCTTGCCTTGGTTTCTTTCTCTTTTATGGTTGAAAATATGTCTTCTCTCCCTTTTGATGGCTGGTCGAAATGGTTGATGAGTGGGGAAGGGAGTTTGGTTGTTAGATCTTGCTAGAACACCTCAAAGTATGGTAGATCCAAGTGGATCTATGTGAAAATTGGAAGAATTACGTGCTGATTTGATGGCTTTTTCGAATTAGTTACTGTTCATATCTGGTTCTGAAATTTGGCATGCTTAAATTACACTCTATGAGCTTTAAATCCATGGGTAGAACACTTCATTTGGATATGTGTACGATTTATGGTGATTTTTCAAAGTTAGGGTTGAAATCTGGAAACAGTGTTAAGCTTTTGAAAGGGTGTCGAGTTCCGTACACTTCTGGTACTGTTCGGCATAGAATTAGTTCCTGAAAACATTTTTCCTTTAAATTTAACTTAATTATCTTTCAGTGAGACTTTGAAGCACTCAATTTGGATTTTTCTAGATTTAATTATGAATTTTCAAAATTGAGCAAAAATTCTCGAGATTCTGCGTGAACAGTACCCGCGAACCAAAATTTCCAAATTTGATATTCTTGAATCTAAAGCCATCTAAAGTGGTCCTAATTGACAAGAAATGGATCATAAGGATGGGAAATGATGAGATTTATGTTAGAAAAGCTAGAAAGAAAACCCTAAGACTAAGAGAAAGGGTTGAGGTTCAAGAGAGCTAGCTTTGAACTTTATGTAATCTAGTGGTCCTAATAGATTGTATGATCATTATGACTATGTTTAGGACCTTTGGAACATCCAAGAGGATGTTTAGTGATGTTGACCGAAAGCTAACATGGTTGGAAAGTCAAGGGAGTCAAAGGAAAAGTAAGAGGAAGGCTTGAGGTGCAAGGTAGTGAACTTACCTATTGTCATTGCTTGATGTGGTATGCTTGTGTGTTGCCGTGTACATGTTATTGAATGTTATTGTGACATGTTTTAGCTGCTGTAATTGCTATTCATGATGAGTAGATTATGTCTCCATGGCCATGCATCAAGAAGTTAGCTTTGAGCATGCTAGTATGTCACTAATTAACAAGAGAATAAACAAGTTGCGTGTAGTGCATGAGCATCCATTTAGCATGATTAATATGGTATTGTTTGCTACTGAGATTCCCCCGAATCTCACGCCCTCCCTAACCATCCATTTAGGTCAATCAATGATGGGCACTAATGGCATGAGAAGCAAGGAGAAGAAGTGGAGAATTATTAATGCAAATGATTGATATGAATATTCAATGTATAATTCTCCTATGCTGTAAATTATGTTATGAATGCCATCAATTCAATGTATATGCTTAGGATGTTTATGGCATGAATGAAAGTATATGAGTATGAATGAGAAAGATTAAGCCCATGTTATGTATGTCAAAGAAATAAAAAGAATTAAAGTAAGGAGATATTAAAGGATAAAACGTAGGTCCTGAAGCAGTTAGTTTTGAGCTTCAGTTTGACCTATCAAATGAATGAGTTAAATCACGAGATTTGGCAGACTTATAGTGCACATCCGAAGCTTCAAAATGAGTGGTAAATCACCTCATTTGGATGTGTATACAAAGAGATATGAGTTATCAAAGTTAAGGCGCAGAATCTGGAGAGTCCAGATTTTACCAAACAAATAGTAATATTAACCCAATAAACTGTACTAATTGGGAAAGAATAAGTCCAATTGAGTATTTTTCCCTTAAAGAGCATTGAAAGAGCTTTCCGTATAATTTTGGAACACTTCCATACGATATTTCTAGAATTAGTTATGATTTTTCAAAGTTGGACCTGTAATCTGAAAACTGGACAGTGAACAGTAATTTTCCGAAAATTAACGTCCAAATTGAAATTTTTAAGCTTAAGACCATCCAAAGTGGTCTGGAATGGTTCTAAATGAATGCTAAGGTATTATATAAGTAAGGTGTGACAGCAGGATCAGATGACGAAGCAAATAATGGTGGAGCAGAATGTGGCGCAATAGTAGGAGTAGTTTCCTTCAAACGTCTGGTGTAGACCCAAGACAAAGATGGTTGATCAGGTGCCAGTACGGGAGCTGGTGCTGGTGGCAAGCTTGGACTAACAGAATATACCAGAAAGGTATCCTCCTCCACCGGTGGAGAAGGTAAAGCGGAAGCATTAGATGCAAAGTAGGCAACAGATTCCTGAAAAGTGACATCAGCTGAAACCAAATAACGATTCAAAGTAGGAGAAAAACATCGATAACCCTTTTGAACTCGAGAGTAGCCAAGAAAGACACATTTAAGAGACTTGGGATCCAATTTGGAGACCGTGGGATGCACATCTCGAACAAAACAAACACAGCCAAAGATCTTAGGATCAATAGGGAACAAAGCTTTGGAAGGAAAGAGAGTGGTGTAGGGAATGTTACCATCAAGGACAGAGGAGGGCATGCGATTAATAAGAAAACAAGCTGTGGAGACTGCATCTGCCCAGAATGGTTTTGGAACCTGCATTTGAAATAAAAGTGCACGGGCTACCTCTAATAAGTGACGATTTTTTCTTTCGGCCACACCATTCTGGGCCGGTGTATCCACACAGGAAGATTGATGAAGAATGCCATGTTGAAGCATAAAAGAGCGAAAGGATTCAGAAAAATATTCTTTAGCATTATCACTGCGTAAGGTGTGGACAAGCGTATTGAATTGAGTTTTAATTTCGGCAACAAAAGCACAAAAGTGAGAGAAAAGCTCAGAACGATTTTTCATTAAATATAGCCAAGTGGTACGGGGATAATCATCAACAAATGTGACAAAATATTTAAAACCACCTTTGGACTCAACTGGACACGGACCCCAAATATCGGAGTGCACTAACTCAAAAGGGGACGAAGCCCGTTTATTGACTCTAGACACTAACGGTAGACGATGATGTTTAGCAAACTGACACAACTCACAATCTAAAGACGACAAATGCTGAAACTGAGGATAAACCTTTTTTAAAGAAGATAAAGATAAATGACCCAAACGACAATGTGCTTCAAATGGAGTGACACCACCAGTACAAGCCACCGCACGAGACCCCTGATCATCAAGGAAGTAATGTCCGCCAGATTCGTAGCCCCTACCAATAATCCTCTTCGTCAAAAGATCCTGTATCAAGCAATGGTCAGGAAAAAGTGAGACCTAACAATTTAATTGGCGAGTAAGCTTGCTAGGGGACAAAAGGTTAAAAGCAAGATTTGGGACATTGAGTACATATTTTAAATGAATAGAAGGAGTAGGTTTAACAGATCCAGATCCAAGGACACGAGAGTGGGAACCATCCGCAATGGTGATAGCAGAAGGGTTGGCATACGAATTATAGCTAGAGAAGAGATGACGGTTACCTGTCATGTGGTCAGTAGCACCAGAGTCTATGATCCATTTGGAGGAAGAAGAGACAAGGGCAGTAGCCTCATTACCTGTTGTACTAGCAGTGCTCACGGGGGGATTTGCAGATTTCAATTGAGCATACTCAGTAGCTGAGATAGTAACCATGTCACTAGTTGTTGTGGCCACATGGGCAGAGCTCTGTCGTTGTTGCTTGTTTTGCAGCTTACGACATGTGCGTTTAGTATGTCCCGGTTCCTTGCAGTAATAACATATCACTTCCTTGGGCTCCTGATTACCACCTCCTGGTTTCGGACCACTACGACTAGGGAGCCCTCGATTGTCATTCTGGCCTCGACTGAGTAATGCACTAGTAGGTGGAATGGGAGTTGAAGAAGGGTTTTGTTCAGTTCTCAGTACACGAGAGAAAGCTTCTTCAAGAGAGGGGATGTCAGCTCCCGACAAAATTTGTGATCGAGCAGCCGCATATTGAGATGGCAGTGCAGTCAGAAAACTCATGGTGGCCATCTGCTCGCGGTGAGACACATTAACTTTCCTGTCATCAGAAATAGGCATAAGAACATTGAGCTCTTCATAGGTGCTTTTAAAATCCATAAAGAAATTTGTGAGGGAACGGTCAACTGGCATCTCGGACCGATAGAATGATCTGCAGACCTCGTACATACGAGAGATGTTGTTCTTTCCTGAGTATAAGAGTGCCAAATAATCCATTAGCTCTTTAACAAATTCACAATGAGTAATAGAAGGCATGATCTCACTGTCAATAGAGTTACGAAGTTGTAACAGAAGCCGTGCATCATCTCTTAACCATGACTTGCGAGAGGCATCCTTTTCATCAGGAGGATTGTCAGTCAAGTGATCTTCCTTCTCAATACTCCGAAAATAAATACGAATAGTCTTACTCCAATCCAGATAATTTTTCCAAGTTAGTTTGTGTTCAGTAATCTTAGTGACTACTGGAACCATCTCAGAAATAACAGACTTGTTATCACCCATTAGGATAATAATTATCACAAAAATACTAATCAGCCAAGTGGATCACACTAGGGACCACAGAATAAAAAATAGATTAGAATACCACAAACCAGAGTGTCAACGCTTGCTCAGGAAGCCAAAATTGCTCTGAATCACAACAAACAATGTGACCCAGAAAGTAGAAGCAGTAGGGATGGGTGGAAAACACCAGAAGACGCCAGAAACCGAGAGAAGACGCCGGAAAAACGAAAGAAGACGCAGAAAACGCTGCAAAACGCGACGGCGCGTGAACAGTACCCGCGCAGGGTGACGGCGCGTGAAGGCCACGCGCTGCTCGGACGACGACGAGACTCCGGTGGCTGGCCGATCGGACCCCTGCGACCTTCTCTGGCCGGCGCGTGTTCACTGTAGAGGCTGGAAAGCTGATCGTTTGGTAGCCGCGTGAACAGTGACGGCGCTGGTGAACAGTGACGGACGCTGGAGGCCAGAAAAAAATGTTTCTTTTAACCCTAGTAAACTGGCTCTGGTACCATGTAATTTAGAGAATGAAAATTGTGTATTTTATTGATACTTCGATTGGGTATTTATATACACTAGAGGAGCCTAGGTATTAATGGCTCATTAATATGAAATCATATCACATCATATCCTATATACTAATTACAGGATATTTACATATCTTATAATATCTCCTATAATATCTCTACAGCCCTAAATGCATCAACACATCATTGCCATTTATTCATTAGAGCCATGGTAACTGACAATATCAATACTTTGTCTCTTTGAATTATATTGACTCCTAACTTTTGAACTTGATTTCCAATCTTTCTAAAATTAATTTCATATGCTATTCCCATATAATTTTGCATGAAGAATCCATTTCTATGG
>NW_021632553.1:0-69570 GCF_004799145.2 Neltuma alba
TAATTAAATCTCTTCTTTGGGACCTGATTGTAATTCATCCTGTCTAGTTAGGTATTGTTATGCTGGATAGTGGATAGAACGGCCTGTGTCATAAATGCTAGTTGGGTAGATTAAGAGTCTATGCGTTTTTTTCCCTTTTTTAATGCTCTTGAAGGAAAATGGTACAAATCAACAGATCTAAAATATGACCTCATTAAAGATGAAGCTGACGTTATTTTGCATCAGGGTAATTACAGCTGGGTGTCAACTGGCAAAGAGTTTGGACTTACAATCTCTGAATGACTTGGGTTTCTCAAAACGATATGTGAGATGTTTGCAGGTACATTTGAAAAGTCTAGATTCATAGTTTATTGTTTAGTGTTATGTGATGGGAGATTGAGAGGGAACTTCCTTTTTAATCAAGTCTTTTATCTTTGTTTGTTGCAATGAATACAGATATCAGAGGTTGTAAATACCATGAAAGATCTGATGGATTTCTGCCGAGACCACGGAGTTGGGGCACTTGGTAATCCTTTCTGATCTTTGTTTTGATATACATTGTAATGGGATATGTTGGTTTTTCAAAAAATACCCTTCAGGCCAGTTGTCTTTATCATCAACTGGACACAGGACGATATAGCCAAGGTCATTAAATCGTGATCAATTAGAAATGGAAAATAGAAAGGTTACTAGAAGGAAAAAAGGAAATTTAGGAAATGAAATTCATAGAGCATGTTGAGATGATGTGATGATCCAACAGATTCTCCCCTCTTGTGGTTTGAACTATTTCTTTAGCATTTAGCAGCGGTCACTTTTGCCCTCTATTCTGACTCAACACCTATCTGCAGAGGGCTTGAAAAATTATCCTAGACATGCAACTGCAGCCAAGCTCCAGATGCAAAAGATGCAGGAGATGGAGCAGTTAGCGAATGTTCAAGGTCTGCCAACTGACCGGAACACGCTTAATAAGCTTAGGGCACTGCATCCTGGATTGAATAACCAAATCAACAACAATCCTAACCTTGTTAATCGTGGTGCTTTGAGTGGATCTGCACAAGCATTGGCACTGACTAACTACCAGAATCTCCTCATGAGACAAAACTCCATGAATTCGACCCTCAACTCACTTCAACGAGAAGCATCATCCTTCAATAATCCAAATCAGAGCCCCCTCTCGCACTTCCAAGGTTCTGCTGCTGCTTTGCTTCCAAGCGCCATGCAGAATTTACCTGTTAGTGGTTTCTCAAGTCCCCATCTAACTTCGCAGCAGCAGCAGCAGTTGCAACAACTTAAACAGAACTCGTTAAGTTTGAATAGCTTACCGCAACAGAATCATCCACAGGGCTCCCAGACAAATCAGGCTCTCCTCCCCAGATGTTCCAGCAGCTAGTTCAGGAATTGTCGAATAACAGTGGTGGGGGAGTTCAACCACAGCGCCATGCTGGACCCAAACCCTAACACGAATAGTGGTTTGGGTTTTGGAGGTAACCCTTCACCGGCAACTGGAGGAACTTCCAATGTTTCAGGAAGTAACGGACCTGCTGCTCTAGCAGGAGCAACAGCTTCAAAGCTGCCTCAAACAGTGATTCTTCTGCAGCCGGTGGGAACAATGTATTCAACCAAAGAACACCTGATATGCCACAAAATCTTCATCTGCAAGACGTGGTCCAGGATATTGCTCGTGAGTTCACTGATAACGGCTTCTTTAATAGTGACCTCGATGACTATGCATGGAAGGCATGACTAACATAACTTGGCTCAGTAATTAGCGATTCTGGGCGAGCAAGTGTTCAGCAAATTATCTTTGTACAGGATATTTTGAATACCTGCTTTTTTCCATAATGATGCTATTTGTTGTGACATGGTGCTTTTGTACTTAAGTAGGTTCTTAGATCTTATTTGATGGTTTCGCGTCACACCTGCAAGTGTAATCTATGGGACAGTTTGTCAGCTTCGTATTTGTATACCACACTTTACTTGCTTCCCTGCCATCACTCTGTTCTGCCATCCTTCTTCGCCCCGATTCAGATTGTCGATCAGGCAAGTCGGGAGTTGCAGAACTTTATGGGGATTTCGGTTCTTATATTTTCTTCATTTTGGGGTGATGACAGAAAATCAATGGATGAAATTGGTTTCGAGTTCCAGTGGGAGGTTATGACACGAAGGAAAGAGTCGAAAATTTAATATAATTCTGGAAATTGAGTGATTAGCCTGCAGAGGATGCTTTTGGAAAGTGGTTTTTTTCTTTTGCCAAAAAATCAGTTTTGTTAATATCAGGAAAAAAAAAAAAAAACACCAATAACCGAACCCAAATAAAACTCACAAAAAAATCCAAACAATACAGCCTATCACACACCTTGCCCCTAGCTAATTACCCAAGAGAGGAACGAAACTAGACTCCAACTATTGACCGGATGAGACAAGAAACCCTTAACTAGGGGTGGAAACAAGCCTGGCCTGTGGTGGTGAGGCCTGTTTGCCTGCGACCTGTGAAAGGCTTTTTTAATCGGCCTGAGCCTGGCCTGTAATCGCCTGGCCTGTGGCTGTTAAAAGGCCTGTTTTTTTTTTAACAAATTTTAAACACATAAATCAATTTAAAATTACAATAATTCAACCTAATTGATCTAAAATACAAAAAAAATGAAATTATCAAATTAACACAATTTGTAAAATATGTCCCCTTAGTTCAAAAAAAATCTAATATGAAAAATTATTAGAAAACATAATTTCACTCTGATATAAAAATATCACTTCATCCCATCTCTAGTATAAAAATTAGTTGATGACCAGATCTAGTTAAAATATGAAACATTCTTAATCCCTTTTATATTTTAAATTTATCATTTATTCAAACTAATTTACTAATAAAATGATATTTGATTTTGTTGTTACACATGGTTGTTTTAAAAAAAATGTTACAATTATTATAGTTTATTTATTTATTTAAATTAATTAAATAACTATTATAATAAGAATTAGATTGAGCACACATATATACAGTCCAAAACATAATAGGTCAATTCTATATATATATATATATAATATATATTCTATATAAGATTAATATGAAAACATGGATCAAATAAATGAATGATGCTTTTATTTTATTTTTTAATACACTTATGTTTTCTTTTTCTGTTCAAATATGTGTCATTATACATACATCAATTTTTTTTATTATAGAGAATGGAAATGAAATGAAGCATGCAATAGGCTCTAGATAACACATTTATGTGAATAGAGTTTTCTCAATAACCAATCAGAATAGCATTCCCTCCTATCAATTTGTAATTTTAACCTCAAAAAAAAAAATAATAGGCCAGGCCGCCTGACAGGCCTAACAGGCTCACTATCAGTCTGAGCCTGGCCTAATAAAGTAAACAGGCCTTTTTACAGGCCTGAGCCTGATCTGATACCTAAATAGGCCAGGCCATTTACAGGCCAGGCCACAGGCCCCTGACAGGCTGCCTGGCCTATTTCCACCCCTACCCTTAACCAATCCCTTCTTTCTTGAAATTTGTCCCGGTGCCTTCATCAGATTCCCTGCACCTTATAGAGTCACGAGTCAAAATCATGCATAAGGAGGATGGCGTTGAGACCAGCCATTCACACTCGTACACCCCCTTTGTTGCACCTACTTCTACAGCATCAGCAGCTTTATTTTCCTCTTTCGAGACAATAGAAAAATTGACCCTTGCACAGACTCCTTTAGCTCAAGGACTTCAGCAGCTTAGGACACTTCCATTCACACCCAGCACTCGAATTCTTCGAAGTCATCTTGAAAAGGACCTCACTGTCCAGAGAATTTCTTTTTGCATAATAAGACCTCTCTCAGCGCCATGCATTCAACCATAAAAACAGAATCAGCCTCAACTTTCTTTCCAAATCCCCCCCCCCAAACAAAACGACCACTTCCATCACGACACACCACTCCTGTGCCAGCCTCCCCACACTTCTCTTTGAAAGAACCATCAATGTTGATTTTGATCGTTCCTTCACTCAGTGCCTGCCTATTAAGAGTTTCAACATGCATCCTCTTACTTTTGTTATTCAATCTTTCTTTAGTTTAGTCTGATCATTTAATATATTTTTTATTTTTATTTCTAATTAATTATATGTTGCTTTTATTTTTTTCACTTATTTTTTCTTATCTGTTTTTTTTACCCATCCTTTATACCAATTAGCCTCTCTTTATAAATATGGATATTTTAAAAAAATAAAATATTTTAATTATTAACTAATTTAGCCATTTTTTTAGTTGTATAATTTAGTTATTTGATGCTTATATTTTTTAAAGTGAAGGAATAGTAAATATTATAAATACAAATATTTGTTATAAAAAGTATTCGATGGATGCATCATACATTTGTTTTTCTGACCTGAACAGATACATCATACACGGACCATTACGCTTTATGTGTGTCAGCCTCTCAGTCTCGGGAGGGTCCAGCGACAGGCAAACTAAATTTTTAATAAAAAGTTTTTATATTTATGTTCTACCAAGAGCTGTAACCTTTAATTTCGCGAAATTCATTTTGACAATTTTGCCCCAGCCATAAGGTAGCAGAGTATTGGTACTTGCTGAGTTGGAAGCTAATTATTCTTTGGCCAATATAATTACATTTCTTCCCCTTTTTCTCACATGAAGGAAACAATGTCGTGCTATGTGTGTGTACTCGAGCTGATACAAACTTTCATGTTTTATGTTTCCTTGGCTACACGAAAAAGGAGAGGAAACATGAGGGAATGGCTTGAGAAGATCATTAATCACTAAAAATTTGCATAGTTCTCTTACTCTTTTATTTACATGCCCTTTTAAGCAATCTAAAAATTTTAAAAACAAAAAATTTAGCGAAAAAATTGAAGCTTAATCAATGCCCATCATTGGTGAGGCTCAAAGGAATGTGTACAGTGTACACTATGAAGAAGAACCATAATCATGGCCAGCCCCAGAGTCGTCTCCCAGCCCTCTGCATCATGTTGTAAGTCAAAGTTCGCAGACGAGAAGGTGAGTTTTCAGTTGGCAGCCACATAGGCGGTTCTCCAGACCTATAAGGTACCGGAGTTACAAAATAAGAGTCTTTTCTAGGGCTGTGCTTCAAGAAGCACCTTCCTGAGTGGTGCATTTTTGCACTAAATCCTGAAGAAAGTGGCCGTCCCACAACACCAACATGAGAAATACTGCACCACACACACATCAAATGACACCTTCCAGTCAGAAAAATTAGAGATTCAAACACCTCAACTAACACCTGAAAACTAGTGGGGAGTTCTTGTGTAGTTTAAAGTTTAAACAGATATCATCAGAACTCTTAGTAGTCTATCTATTCTTTGTTCCAATAGGGGTTTAACAAGAATGAGGACAACCACAGGCTTCAATTTATAATGTGATAAGATGATACATGATAGAGAGAGAATATGAGAAACATACCATATGTAATATAGTTGATCCATTTGTTGTTTCTGAACCCTGCCCAACAGCTCAACTAGCAGCACACCTCCAACGCAGAAGACAGGTTCAGGTAGCTTGAATATTTGCAAGCGGTTTTCCTGTAACATTCACTAAGTGGTTAAGGTATTCCAATTCACAATCCATGCTTGCTGAATATTCAGATACCATCAAGTTACTACTCCATGAAAGAGAAAACAGAGACTCAAATGGGTGATGCTCAAGCACTCAGAAAAGCCACTTAATAAAACTCCTGCTACTATTGCATTTGTTTAGAAGAGCGAAAAAGATGGATACACGATTAAAATTAAACCGTGATGAGCAATACAGAATGATGTGGATGATACTTATTAGGAATTTTTCTATGAAATTTCATATCATAAGGGCAAAAGATAATAGAAACTTTAGAATAAAGAAGATACCACACTTGCTCAATGTAACACACCTGAGCCATTGGAAATTCAGGCGAAGTGTATGTCCATACAAAGTCTTTGCCCTGTAAAATTCGTTTAGCCTTCCGATTACTCTTTAATTCCTTTGGTTGCTTTAGATAGCCCATTCTAAATCGAACAGACTTAGCTGAATATATAGGATTGCCATGCTGAAAATACGCTGACATGTGAAGATGAATTCTAAGTCAGCCGACTAAATATATTTCCTGCATAAATTAATAATATGAATTTCATCGATCCTGTAGGCTAACCTTGGAATGGCTGGATATAGATCTCAGTAACAATACATATTTTGGAAATCAGCTTGTAAATTAATGTTTCAGGAACAGAAGGATCACTTTCCCCTTTACTTGACCAATATGATGCCCTAATTTCAGTTCCATCCCTTGGTTCCATTGTATTCTGAATACTTCTTCAGGGTAATTATCAGTGCTGGATGCAACAACAGCTTCTGAAATGCAATTTTGCCTCACATACGGTGCAAGACCACGTGCCAAGAATGCATAAACGTTATGATTTCTCTTGAGGCAATCCCAAGTCATAGGGTTCCCAGGAACAAATCTTGTTGGTTCAATCATGTTGTCTGCCTCAATAACATTAGCAGCAAAAGATAACTCAGGAAACAGTTTCAAGCAAAGTTGCTTGCTAAGGCCATTTTCAACAACTGCAGAATATCAAGTGCACATGTTAATAAAATAATACTCAATACTAATGAATAGCAACTGAAAACTAAAGAAATCTCAAGTTTGAGTCCAAGGCATGTCTAAATAGAACCAAAAGTTCACAAGAGGAGAAAGTTTTCCAAGAACAATGAGCATACAAGCATATGAAAATATCTCTAGTTTTAAACCAAAACATCACACAGAGGAGATTAATTCAACTTCAAGGGCTCACCAAAATGGTGCCAGGCACGTGAAACTGCAGAAACACGAGCAAGGTCACAAGGGTCATCCAAATGGGAAAGAATCTTTATTGAAAGATCAGGTCCCAGCCAACGAATAAAATCCCCGTTGTTTTCCGCTTCAGACATATTCTCAAGTATCAAAATCTAAGATGAAGGTGGAAGTTAATTGTCAGAGTGATACAAGTCAATATCAAATACAAAACACAGGTCCTCTAAACCACGGTGATCACCATGATTGAGCAAAAAAATGCCAAATAATGTAGATTTACATCCAGGAAGATATCGAAATAGAACACTAAAGAGATGTGATTGTAATATCTATAAGAAATAGATCATCTTACAACTTAAAAGCTAACAAATCGATCAAAAAATTGAAAGAACAACTTTGGCAGCCCAAAAGCATAACTAACAGATAACATCAAAACAAACATTTCAAAATTACAAAATTGAGTAGATTAAAATTTGGCTATAAACAACGTCGAAAAGATCATCATTTAGGTTTGACAGGAATCCAAGAAGGCATCAAAGGAGGGAAAAAAAAAAGGGAAATGGCGCTAAAAATTTGAACTTTAGACAGAGAGAACATAAACAGGAGAAAAAGAAAACACGTGAAAGTTGAAAACGAAAAGCAGAGAACGCGAGCACCTTTGAGCAGCAAGACGAGAAGGGATATAGAGGAACCCAGAAAATACGTGAGATTTGAAAGAGAAAGAGAGAAGTGAGGGTACGAGGCAGAGGAAAGTGGAGGGAGAAGGGAGGTGTTATTGTCGGTATAGGTAGGGGTTGTGGTTCTGTTTTGAGTTGGAGGTCCCGCTCGAGGAAGTTGAGACGCTTGGGTGAAATATTCCCGGCGATTTTATTTATATCTTTTAAAACAAAAACATCTTTTGCCTTAGGCACCGTTTGGATGCACTTACAAACCATGGTTTGGAAGCCCAAACCATGGTTTGCACAAAATGCTATCCAAACACCCTCCTCAAAAATCAAAACCATGGTTTGGGTCAAACCATAGTTTTGGTTCCAAAACCATGGTTTTGGAAAGAAGCAAAATTTTTTTGCTTTTGGAGGAAAAAAGAAGAGTGTGAGAGCCTATAGGATAGTATCTTGTTATTTTTTTTATAAACATATTTTTTATAAAACATATTTAATCTTATATTTTATAAAGATATATACATATTAATTATATTAATATATTATCTTATGGATTATTAATTATGTTAATAAAAAATATATTATTAACAATTTTATTTCTCTAAATTAAAATATATCATAAAATATTTTTTCTGTAATTATCATATTAACTTATTTCTTTTTTTTAGTAATTGTATATATAAAAAGTGCTTCTGATAACAACTATCCAAACACTCTCACTTCTCAAAATCACTTTTAATAAAATCTATTCTTTCCAAAATCTATTCTTCTCAGAATCTATTCTCCAGAATCACTTTTCCAAACCACGGTTGGTTTCATCCAAACACATCAAAATTGATATTACTAATCCTAATTAGCACGGCAAGTAATATTATACCTCCACTCTTTCATCCCATTTGAGTATCTCTTTTGGCTGGTGTGGCTAAGGGTGTGTTTGGATGAAACCAAATCATGGTTTGGAAAATAGTTTCTGGAGAATAGATTCTGAAAAAAATAGATTTTGAGAAGAATAGATTTTGTGAAAAAGTGATTTTGAGAAGTGTGAGTGTTTGGATAGTTATTATTAGAAGTACTTTTTATATATAGAAATTGGCATAAATTAATATGATAATTATAGAAAAAATATATTTTATGATATATTTTAATTTGAAGGAATAAAATTGTTAATAATATATTTTTTATTAACATATATTAATAATATAAAGATAATATAATTAATAAATAATTAATATGTATATATTTTATAAGATATAAGATTAAATATATTTATAAAAATATGTTTATAAAAAAAACAACAAGATACATATCCTATAGACTCTCACACTCTCCCCTTTTTCTTCTAAAAGTAAAAAATTTCTGCTTTTCTCAAAACCATGGTTTTGGAGTCAAAACCATGGTTTTAAACCCAAACCATGGTTTTGATTTTTTTAAGGGTGTTTGGCTAACATTTTTCCCAAACCATGATTTGGGTCCCAAAACCATGGTTTGGGGTGCTTGCCAAACACACCCTTAAATAGTACACGCGCGGCAGAAGCTAATTGGATACTTAGAACCACTTGGCCTCATCAATTTCACCGTTGTATTCTCCTGAAAGAAGAACCCCTTATAGGATATTAAAAAATGTGATACTACTTCTGATTCTAATCATAAGAGCTAGTTGACTAATTTGAGGAGATTAAGGAAAAAAGATTAAGTTAGTTATTTGTAATAAATAGATGTTATCTTTCCGGTAATATTCTTACTAATCAGGTGTATTGGCTAGAACTACCATTGTTAGAAAGACTTTTTTGGGGGAAAAATACATAAATTTAAGAGACAAAGTGGATTGGGGTTTTATATTTATGACCAAAATAAAAGTCAAACAAAATCTTATATTAAGGACCGGAGGCAATATATTAATAGTTTGCTTTCTATATCATTTTAGGCATCATCTTAAAAAATTGCATAAAATACCAAAACTGAATGAATTTTATGAAATTTAGATGAAAACATGAATTACTGGATAAAACAAATGAGCTGTTTAATATAAATATAATTAGGATTAGTAATGAGATCTCTTATGTGAAATCGAATTAGGGCTTTTATCATTTATTCAAATAATTTTTTTGCACCTTCAGATAATGCGATCAGTAGTAATTCAGTTAATTAACTTACCCTCATAAATTACATATTTAACTTGCCATTGGAATGTGGAAAAAAAAATCAGTAACCTTGATTTATAGGTTTTTTTTTTTGCATAATTTAATAAAAATAACTTGTCAATGTGACTTTAAGCTCCATTAAATATTTCATCCCAGCATATGGCACGAGTGATGTATACAAATTAAACTAAAGACTACTATGTATTCACATGATCTGTATCTACAAATATTCAAGCAGATTTATAATTATTTACAGGATTAATTAAAGAAAGGCCTAACTTTTCTTATAAAGCTCCTTAATTCAACGTGAATTGGTCCCTACTCTCACTTTTTTCTTATAATTAAAACCTAATCTCACTTTGGGCATATGAAGGCGCAATCAACGCAGAGACCACCTTTGGTGTGGGTGCAATCGATTTGGGCCAAAGAGAACTTTATCTTAATGGGCTTGTTTGGGCTTTCTACTTCGAAGTCACCAACATGATAGTGGGCCCATTCGCCGGGGCTACTCAAAAAACACTCCGTGGTGGATTTCTGGCCGTCGGATGTAGATAGCTGAAATCGGACGGGCTTGATGTCCCAGCCATGAACTTGGGCCACATTACAGACACGTCGGCCCAATTTCTTTGAGGCCTTACCCAATTGGAGCCTGAAAAACAGACTGTACGTACCAATTGGAAATTCCAACTCTACTTCTCCTACCACTTCTACCCACCACATTTGCCGCAGATATGCAATGCTCTGGAACCTGCAATTTGAAAAAATAAATCATTATATATTTCATTCTCAATATTATTATATAAAGCATTTAACATTAGTCTTTGCCACTTTATTGTCTTTTTCATTTTTAACGAGACCTTTTGCTATAGAAATATTCAGAAGAGTTACGGTATTTAGATTTTTTTTTTTTCAAACATTTGTCGTGAAAGTATTGAAAAATGAACTATGTCATTCTATTTATTAAAAAACTAACATTGATCGTTGATATTTTTAATGATAAAAGTGATATTACTCTTTTTCCTAACACTTTCAAGATGATAGAGTAAAAATAACTTCTAGATACCCTAATTAAAACTAATTCACGAATACTTTCAAAACAAAAGTGGTCCTTAACCCTTTGAAAATATACACAAATATTTTCTTAGAAAAATAAAAGAAATCGTGAGGTTTAAAGTTAGAGACAAGCATGAGGGATGGGGCCATGGTTATGGAGGAATCCCAGCATATTGTTACCTTTCTAAAGGCATTGTCATATAATAATAAATTCAGCACCTCCTTCTGAGCGATCATGTGTGTTTTGGATTAAACATATAAAGATTAATCTTTGCAACATCGAATCATTACTAAGGGATTTGAAGAAATCCACATTTTGGACCATTGTCGAGTTGGTGACAGGTGACAACAAGCTAAGCACATTTAAAATACATCATAACTTTTGGCTTTTTTATTCCAAAAGTTCAAGCTTTTTACAAACAACTTGAGTGGATTCCAACAAAGAATAAAGTATAACATAGTTCTCTTCATCGTCAAGCTTGGTAGTCATTAAATCCTTCATTTAGGTTTCTTAAAACCAAGTAGTTAAAATGCTTATAATGATGAAGGCACATGCTCTGTCCTATAATTTGTTTATTATACAATATGATTACCTTAAGACAGAAGGCATGTTACTTTTCAAATTCCAATACAAACAAATATGGATTCGCACATTATTGCAAGGAAAAAACAACTACTAATTCGGAACTTTTTTAAATTTATCTGAAAAAGTTGGATATAATCATGTTTATACATTACAAATACATAATTATTAAGATGGCTTTTCTTAAAAAATAAAAAATAGAAGTCCTTTTCGGATATTACTAAATATTCGAAGACCAAATTGCCTGTACTCTTTCCCTTTATTCGTGACCTATAAGATATTAAAATTTTAGTAACTAAGAATAATGCCTGGGTCATTTTATATATTAGTTTATATAGCAAATGGCTTTGCCTATTGGGCATTTTATGATAAAATAATTAAATTTCTACTTTGTATGATGACGACTTCGTAGCTTAAACATCAGGCAAACAGCAAATTAAACGTTATTTTTTCCAAGCTTTCGCCCTAATCTCAGGGAACAATTATTAGCATAAAAAAAGTATTTTTCTTTGTGACAGTCAATGGAAGCTTAGAATATAGGTAGTTTATACTAATCAAACATCGATTACTTCCATGAATCAACAAACTAAATAATTTTCTATATTAAGTTGGCCATGTTATGTGGGTAAATCTTCTAGTCTTCTGGCTCCTCTTTGCCTGACATGTCAATTAATTTTAAATTCTTTAATGATTGATATATTTCTTATGAAAGTTATATTTTTTTCCCACAGTTAGCGCACAAAAATAATAATTAAATCAAATTAAAACAATTGAAATGTAAACATTTTTTATATCAGTTCCTTTAACTTGAAGATATAAACTACACTTAAATTTTTATCTCAGTCAATATTCCAAACTTGCCCATCCATATATGGTAAACAAGATTATATAGGAGAGATCTTCAGGAGAAATATCTTGTAAGAATTTTCGTAAAGTAAGGAGGTAGTTTTTTACAATATTTATTTGCTTTTTTCAAAATTAAACAACTCCTTTCCCATGCCCAGAAGAAATAATATTTGTTTTTAAAAATATTATCTTGATTATATATATATATATATATATGTTTATAAAACACTTTCAGAGTCAGAGATATAGATAGTTCAAATCTAGGAACACAGACATCGTAAAAGAGTTGGACCAGTGTATAGTATTCACGTGGTTACTGGAACGGAAACATTATCATAAAACAAATTAATTATTCGATGAGCAATAGGGCTATTTAAAGCAGAAATTAATCCAACTTGAGATATTTAACTTGCAAAAAAGGAGATAATTAATAAAACTGAAAATGAAGAAATTAAGATTAAAACAAGTGAAAAATGCTGTGTCTCACCTGGATTCATCAGTTGGTATGTAATTCCAGTATCTTCTGTCATCTATTCCAGTTATCTTCATGGACTTGGATGATAGGAGCAAACAAACTTGTCCACTACATTTATCCAACCAAACTTCCTACACATATATAATCATCCAAGAATATGATCAACTCGTTAATTTCAAAATCTGTATCATCTTTGACAAGAGTCGAAGAATCATCAGAGATAATAAGGAATGATAACTTACCTTGGTGCCGCCGTCGATGAGATTAGGACGACATAGCTGGGCATAAATCTCTTTCTTAGTCATAGTTTCGATGTTCGAGTGAGGAGAAAGAACTTTCTGGGCAAGAAACTTGTACGTCGATGGCAACTTGGATTCCCAGATAAAATCTGCAGAAGAAGCTCGATGAAAAGCTCGATTTACTGTCGCCAGTTTACAAATATCCGGCGGATCAAAATTCATCAGCAGAGACGAGATACAGCTTTCTGGAATATCCCCAAGACCAGGACTTGAAGGGGATGAAGAAGAAGAAGAAGAACCCGCATCACCTTGATCAGAATTTGCAGAAGAGACAGCAGCCCCCATGAAGAAAAGTGAAAGAAATAATGGAAGGGGAGATCAGAAATCTGATATGGGTTTAATGGTAGAGGAGGAGGAGATAGAGAAGATGGGAGGCAGAAGAGGAAGAAAGTGAAGAGGGTGGTTCCATATTTTTCATACGGAGGTATTATTAGGAAGGTTGCAGAGGAGAGAGGGTAACATCTGGTTTTGGTTTTTTTAGCAAAGAGAGAAAGAGGCAATCCATCGATGAGTCCAAATAATAAGGCATAAAGTGGAATTTTTCAAAGAGTATATATTCTGGGAATAATTACATCTAATGACCCAATTATTCTTTAACCTCTTCATGTAAAATGTTCTTGATATTTTTAAATAAAAAAGATATATAGCCAGCCTTCTAGCTAGCTAGCTGCCATTACAATAAAATATAATCCACAAATGCGTGCATGTTTTAATTTTGGTGTCACTGAAAAATGAATTAATTATTTTACAAAATCCTGGTGGAGAGATTTAAAGTTTTTGTAATATTTCTATACATAAAGGTGCAAGTAATGGAGAAGATAAAATAAGTAGTTGTGATTGAAAGGGACGTAGAAGGAGGAAACATGAGTGTGCATGGGATGAGATAATTGGGGCTTGTGGGTGTGTGGGGATAGCTCACATCACATATTTTCATCGTGAGTTGTACCGTGTGGTGTGGATCAAGGTCACTTTGTTTGATTTCTCTTTCATCATAATTCTTTCTTTCTTTTTTTTCGGTTACAAGAGAGGGGATCGAACCCCTACCCACACATCATAATTCTTTTCGTGCACATCAATAAACTGGGTTGCCATATTTCTATGGAGATGAAAATTAGTTCTATTATTGACGTTTTTGCATAACTCCCAATACCTTTTATACTTCATATTAATATACTCTGTGAATTTTTAATATAATATCTATTTAATTAATTTTAATTAGATTAAGAAAGTTAGGTAAGTTAGTTAATTATAAAAAAATATGACATGTTTTTCTTAAAATATCATAATTATTTTTCTTAATATCATTTCTCATTTTTTTACTTAATTACAGTTGAGGGAGTATCAATAAAGATAATTTAGAAAAAAATTGATAAATATAAAAAATAAGTCTTATATTTAGGACTAAAATTAGCTCAATAATTAGGTCCTATATTAAGGATCGGAGAAGTATTATTCTATGAAGAAATTTAATTCAAATGAAATTCAAAGTTAAATGTTTTAAAAATATAAAGCATTGATCATCTAACACGGATAATAATAATTCCTTGGAAAACAGTGAATTATTAGTTTAGTGTCAATGGTATTTATTTTACCATGAAGTTTACAAAATTCGTCATTAATTTATTATTTCTTTTAAGCTGTGAAGAGCAGAATCTATATATACAGTCTTAATTTCCAACACTTGTGCATTGCTAAGCTTTCCAATTCTAACGCGCTAGCCTTTGGAATATGACTCTTTTTAAGAATCTGTGCTTGTTACAATAGCTTTTAATACTGATAGGTGTTAGATTTAACAGAAGAGTTAGTTTTGAGATATGTGTTTATATTTAGTGTTTAACAGCATCTCGAATGGAATTATCTCTGATAAAAGAATACTTGTACCTAAAAAACCGGTCCATTGAAGAGAACTACTTCCAAAGAGTTCTAACCAATACAAGGCTGATATATGTTATAAAAAGAATATAAAATATACGAGATTAATTGGTGCAAGTGTTCACACATAAGAGGGTGGGCATTGGGTGCTATATATACACAAGATGAGGTGACATAATATGCGTGTTTATGTTTTTGTTTCCGGAGCCTGTAACAAGGTGGCCAATTGACAGACCTGTCTAAATATATTATTGAAAAATTGAAAAACACATATCATAGAGAATATGTTGATTAAATATGTTATATGATTTGAATTATCATAAAAATACTCTGTATTTCCTGTTATCAATTATTTTCCGATTATTTTTTTTATTTTATACGTATCCGTGCAATTTTCAATATGCAGATAAAGCCTAGTTTAGGGGGTCTTTTAAATTAAAAGTGAACTTTGTCTCGGCATAACGCATTTATACATGTAAAATGAAAAAAAAAATCAATTTATTTATTTATTTCAATGAAACCTATTTTCCAGTACACTATATAGGGTCCCACTATTTATAATTTATGAATATTGTAGCTTTTTATATATTTTATATACTTTTTTCTTATTTTTATTATGAAGTTATATTTAAATTAGGGGTTAAATGGTACCGAATAACTGATAGGAAACCATTTTTTTTATATAAACAAATATTTAAATTTGAAATTTCTTATGTTTCATCTTTTATTTTTTCTGTGTTTGCTAAAATAAACGCGAAAATGGGTAGAAAAATTTACAAGATCTGCAAGCTAATTTCCAGACAAACTTATTGTGGGTCTTTATGAACGTATAAATATAGAAGAGGCTTCAGGTTTGAACAAACAAAACAGGACTCCCAACAGTCCACACTTATACAAGACATTATCTTAAATCCTAAATATAAAATTTAGTGTAAATTGAATTACAAAATAAACTTTATATTTAAGACTGAAAGTAGTATAATTCTTTATTCATACGCCTAAGTACTCTTAATGAATATTCGAACCATATTAATTAATTACATATCAAGGCATTAATCATCTCACCTAAACATGGGTATTTGTGAAAAGGAAAATATATCTCTTATATGTTTATTGTCTTTAACTAATTTTTTAATATATGTAATTTGGTTATTTTTATTTTATATGTAGAACCCAAAAAAAAGTAATTATGGAGATGAAAGCAACTGAATTAGGTCATGCTAGATTGCTAGTGCCCATTAACAACACACTTGATAATAATGATTAGGATTTACGTGCATCAACATACTTTATAATTTGGTTTCCTAAAAGATAAGAACCGATTGATCTTGCCCCCACCCTCCTCCTCTTTCCAATAATTAATGTCACCCTCAAATACATTTGCTCAAAATGAAATTAAAAAGGAATAAACTTTTTTTCAGTTTTGTATATTGAATAATACTCTCTGATTAAGACATACTTTGAGGATAAAATCATATGATTATATTGTATTTGTATCTAACATACTCTCTCTCTTTTTCCTTAATAAAATTCCATATCCTCTTTTTTATTTCCTATACTCCCAATCCAATCAATTTACAATGGCAAACCTTGATTATATTGTATCTAACATTTTTTTTATTTTAAAGATTTATATTTTGCACTCTCAACATCTTAACATGGATTTGCAGAAATTTGTCCTCCAATTTATTTTCTACTAATTTTTTTCCGACAAAATATGAAATATTAAGACTTATTAGAGCCTGATTTTACTGCTAACATAATTTTAAGGAAAATTAAAAAATATCATTTAAGAATTGTGAAAAAATAATTTGATTGATCAGATATAATTATCAAGTTGGACGTAGCTTTTAAAATTAAAACTACGGCATGCAATCCCCCGGTCGGACCTCCCTAGTTTAATGCAATTTATAATTTAGTCTTTGAAAAAAAACTACTATCGTGAAATTTTTAATTAAGTTGGCCAAAAGAATTTAGAAAAATAATTTTCTTCAGAGACTAAAAAACCCTTAAAAAATTGGGGTTGAATCTCAGCTTTCCCTGCTGCCGTAAGAAACCCTGTAGAGGAAGGGATTGAAATTGAATAATTAGTTGCTTTTCAAGAAAGGCCTAATCAATAATCTCAAAATGATGAATTGTCATTAATAATAATGAATTACGTATTATTGATAATTAGAAAAACTAATTGGCCATTGAAAAGGTAAACCTGTCAATTAAGTTTACCATTGAAAACAGCTGCCAGATCAAGAATCACATGTTTACTTATAAAGAAAGGTTACACATATAATACCAACCAATCATGAGATAATTCATATTTAAATTTACGAATTAATTGTTATGTAACCAATTGAATTTGTTTTGTACCAATGACATGAAACCAGTTTTCTCAAACTGATACTTTCGTTTAATAGGAAAAAAAAAACTAATTGGACTAGACACCTAAAAGTCAAATTAATACAATTAGCATGCTAATGAATTATCACGGTACCGAAATATTCATTAAAATGAAGAAAAATTAGTTTACATTTAAAATTCCAGATAAGGAACCAAACATGGATCAATTTTATAACTTAAGTAAAAGTTTTTTCACCTCTTAAAAATAAAAAGAATAGTTAATTTGATTCCTTAGAATATTAATAAACTGCTACATACATGATTATACATTAAAAAAAAAAAAAAGAAGAAGCAAGTTTGGTATGTTTGTGAAAGCAAATAAATAATTAAACACAAAATTAAATGAATAAATAAATGAAATGGAATTTAAGTTATTGGAAACTCCAATGCTGAATTAGTTAAAATGATGAGGCGATGAACGTAATTGAGAGCAAAATTTGGTAGCGTTAAGAAAAAGGTGGGAGAAAAATCGACGGGGGACAGGTAGATTTCTTGCCGCACGCAAATGCTGTGGTCAGAAAAAAATAAAATAAAATAAAATAACATAGGAGCAAATTTATTTGGCCTTTTTTATAACATCATTCTAGAGGTGGTTGAACATTAAATATATTTTTATTAACTTTATCTCTGATTAATTTTTTATTCTTTCTCCTCACTTTTTCTTATAATTTATTCTCTTTTATTGTTTATGTCATTATTAGTATTTATTTATTTTCTTATTAAATAAAGACGTGCTTAAAAAAATAAGGTTTAATTTTTACATATTTATTATGTTTAACTAATTTTAACTATTTATAAATGACATAATTTAATTAAAAATCTTATAAAAGAAAATGGGGAAGTAGCTTTCTGAGTTATTTGAAATAATTTATAAACAGTTTTTTAATTTTGACTTATAAAATACAAAATAAATATGTGAAAAAATTTTATTTTAATTTTATTGAGATATGTTATAAGGATTTTTAATGGTGAATCTAAACGGACCCACTTTGTACTAAGCAAAAATCTTAACCAACAGGCCTTTTGACTTCGGAAACATACTGCTCGTTGCGTTGGATATTGATTTTTAACAGGAAAATATGTCCCAAAAAGACCCAGCCGAACCGGATTAATAATACCCTCGTAATTATCATTTCCAAGGTAAGATTGAACCAAACGGGCTTTATATTCGCGTGGTGTCCCCAACAAAAGCAAAAGAGCACCCACTGGTTCATGAATCACGAAGCAACAAGCCAAACATGGTGCCCATCTTTCTCTACTCACAAATTACTCTCAATATATTTTATCACAAAAAAAAAAATTAGTAGGAATTGAGTTTAGTTAAAAAAGATAAGTCTCTCAATAAAACGAATTAATATTTGAATCTTTATTGAAATTTTTTTTTCATATTTAGCAATTGACAATGCCTCTAACATCATACTCCCCTAGTCCTATTTATAGAACATAGAGAGAGTATTTTTTTGATTTTATTTATAGGGTATTAAAAGAAATTTTTTGTATGGATATATAATTTTACCTCTCATTTATTATTATGTTGATTTTATTTACATAAGGTATAATGTATATTAAATACGAATAAAATTAAAAAATTATTGAATTTTAAATAAGAGTCAATAAAATTTAAAGTTTTTCTTGATTTATGTAAAATGTGTTGAAAGTGACTGATAAATAAGATAAGAGAAATACCATATTAATATAAGTGATTAAACAACGGTCTCTTTAAATAAAACAAACATTCAACGTTGTTGCCTCAATGTCATCAAACTGCTTCGTTCAAGCTAGTCGGCTGTCAATCGTGTCAGGCCGCCTTCATTAACACAATCTTCTTTTCTTTTCTCACAAATCACATGGATGGCTTGGTTTCTCACGGTGCCTTTTCTTCTTTTCTATTCTTTTTCTTCAGCCAAACATTTTCTTTTATATTCATTAAAACTATCAATATAAAATCATTTTTTTACCATTATCATCTCATTAAAAAAACGTAGAAAATACTTAATCCCAATATTTGTACTTAATCCCAATATTTCTGTCATTATTTTGTTATCAAGTTCACTCAAAACATCTTAAGGAGGGAAGGGAGTGTATAAATTCTATATAACAAGCTTGCTTGGTCGATCAATCTGCACGAAACACGACGTTCCTAATCGTAATTCTAAATGAGTCCTAAAACAATAATTAACAGTCACGTCTGAGTTTTATATTAAACAAATGCCTTGCTTTTATCACAAAATTCGCAATCACGTGTCGGTTGTTGCAGGCCTCAAGCAATTTACAGTTTGACTTCGACACAGGATTTGCGGACATTAACAAGTGTCGTCCCTCTAAACCACTAATTTTTTTCCTCAAGAGCAATGATTCCACCATATAATAATTAATTACCGTCTGAATGAATGATGAGGCATTTGACCAGGGCAAGGGTTAAGCAGAGGGGGGGGGAAATTTGATAAAAAGGTTTAAAACAGGTCCAATTTCTCTGGCCACTTTCTTTTCTTTCAACTTTCAAAGGCTGCAACATTTCCATGGACTAGTAGACTTTTGGGTTCATGATAAAGTCCATTTCAGAGGCAATATTGCCTGCTGATTTCACAAAACAACCAACACAGTCCACAGAAAGGAAACCTCACGACAGTGGCAGCATTTGCCTGGTGAGTGAGTAAAAGGCAAGTCACTTCCAGTACATGAGCAGGAATCATAAACTCACATGCTAATAAAGCCAAGCTTAATTGTCAAACTGTTAATCCTTCCAATCTTAAATATAAAAAGCTAGTTAAAAGGTTTTTTTTTAATTCTAAATATAAAACTTCAGTCTATTTTGATTAGATACAGGCTACCTACTTGCTTCTTGCAAGAGTCTTCCACAATGAGTTGGTCAACTCCCCAATCCTCATGGCTGAAAATTTCACAAGAAAACAAAAAAAACCCATTAGATTCACACAAATGCCAAGTTTCAGGCTCCTTCCTCCCCTTAAACAGACCAGAGAGAGCCCTAACTTCTATAATGCCCAGAATCTACCTTCCATCAGGCAAGTAGCAACGGATAGTAAAAGGTGTCTTCCGCTCTTGCAGCTCCTTCAAAGCAATCTAAGCAGTCGGAAGAATATATCAGACCCTTGAATTTTGGTGAAGGTCTATGACAATGTGAAGCCATCGCATCACAAAAACAGACCAAAAATAAATAAAAAATAGAGGAATTGCAGAAGCATTAACAAACAAGGAAACCAGATATTGATATGAAATATAAAGATTACAAGGGTGTTTGGATACCCTCAGAAGCACTTTTCCACAAATCGAGATAAACTCCTCTACATATTTACCTCGTAGATCGTAAAATCACATCTGAAACCATAGTTTGGTTTCCATCCAAACACCTCCTACAATAAATGCAGGCACCAAACAAATAAATAAGGATAAAGTGGAATCAAACACCAATTCAGCTAGATGTAACGCCAAGCTATTGAACTCCATAGCCAATCTTAAAACTAGATAGGGAGTGTACCTGACAAGTGACAAGGTAAACATAAATTTCCAGAATTCGAAAACGGACATAGATCATTTTATACTACAAGGATGGAATAGATAGTATAATATCCAGTCAAGCTAAAGTTGGAATAAAACAATAATTCAGAGCTATTGAATTCCAGAGGCGATCCTTAAAATTGAGGGGTATCAGATTTCTACAATTCAAGGCTGATATGGGACAATTTATATTGCTAGGATGGAAAGCATTGCGTATAATGATCAAAATCAGGCTCTTAAAGAGGAGCGTGCAATAAAAGAATCACAATGCCCAATGAGGATGTGAATTCAAGACAAGCCTAGAGACTACTTTCCCACATTTCAAATGAAAGGCACCAGGCCAATCTGAAAAAGGACTGGAAGCTTGATTTTGAGATCACAAGTTTAGAGGGGAAAACTTCCCAGTGGATATTCATGGCATGCCGAAATGCAGAAATTGAAAGGAAACAAAAATTTCAGAATATGCAGAAGAAATAATCTACTAAATGTGGCACCGCGGAATTACCTCAAGAGGGTCGGCCTCCTTCTTACTCTCCAATTCAACCATGACAGGTGCACTCAGGCTGCTCAACCACAGAAAAACAAGACATGCTTTGACAAAGATATGATCGACAGAATCTTGAGTTAACGAACTTAAAACAACGGACCTGATTTATAGAGCAGGGTGCATAAAATTCGGGCAGGCTCATATTTTGTCATATATTTGGATGTCTTCCTCGGCCGCTCTACATGTTCTTGTTTTTCCCTATCCTCAGTTTCAAGAGGCTCTCCAGCTATGTCATCGTTATTATTGTTCTCCACATCCTCCTCTGCAACTTCCTGTTCACCAGTTAATTCACCAGTGAATTCAATACCGGAAGTTTTGAGCAGCGCTGGCCACTCAAGTTTTTTTTTGGGATACAAATCTGCTTTACAAGTTCAAAATCTTAACAATGTTGACTATTATAATAGTAATATTTACCGTTACTATTACCATTTTAAATTACGGTCAAATTTGCACCAAAAAAATCTTTCGATTAATTTTGTTCCTTAACTCGTTATTCAATAATAAAGTTCCAAAAATATGCGGGGACAAAAAGGCATAAGAGACAGAATTCCCTTACTTCAATCTCAGGCTCTGGTGGTTCATCTTCATGTCTGCATCAGCACCCACTTTCAATGAAACATGCATACTAATTTTTTGACAATCGAAACATGTATAATAATGAAACAGTATAAGACAGCTATATATAGAGCTAGCAATGCAGAGGCATAAGATGAATGTACATAACCATGGGAAGATAGTCGAAAAAAGTTTCAGTCTTTACAAACCGAAAGAAAATAGGATCTCAAAGTTAGCAAAAGGTGTTAACTTCAACTCAAGGAAATGTACTGTGTTATGTAAAATTCTAGAGAAGTATATTCAAGTATGTAAATTGAATTGGAAAGCGAAAACCATTATTTTATGCATGTCTATGTAAGGTAGAAGAATAGATGACGAAGAAAGAGCACAGAGCATCCCCTATCCATGTCATTGTAGTCGTCTTCCGCCATCGTGTATCTCGCCGATGTACCCCTTTGCCTCTGCTGGCTGCCCTAAACCGCCAAAAAAACTAAAAAAGGTCTCAACTTTTGGCAATCCTTTTGAATTTTGCCTCCGTATTTTTAGTACCAGCCTCGTCCCAATAAATATTGGGTATCTGGGGTGATGGGTTTGAAGTTTGTCCGTGAAGTAATGCTCATTTTATTTTTTGTAGAGTACTTTAAATTTATATTTTGGTCAAAAAAGACATTTATATTTTATATTCTTAAACTACCATTAGAATAATTTTTTTAAGCATGTTCTTTACATTGAATTTTTTTGACCAAAATGCTTTACTACATTGAATTAAAAAAAAAAAAAAATTTAGGAATAGTTTGGTTTTATATGGCTAGTGGGTACTGGGTATTTGAAGACTATGAGAAAAGGTACTTTTGAATTTTACGAGCAAGGTCTTCTCAAATATTTAATTACTGAAAATAAATTAAATCAAACATTTTTTATTAGCGTAACTTTTTATTAAACAAAAACATACATATACTGGACTGTCCCTAAGTTAAAAAAAAGGGTCCCAATTTCCTATTTGCGCTCGGACTGAAATTAAATTCTCTTTTAATGTGATTTTGTACGTAATAAGAAAAAATCGCCATTGCTAAATTTTTTATTCTTATTAAAAAAATTATGTTCGGGAGCTAAGTTTGTGTAAATACGATAAGGCTTTTTGGAGCAGTGATACGATTGAACTGGGCATCCTAAAAATGGAGGCCACAAAATTTTGTTTCTGTATGGGCCCAATTAATTCTTCCCCGAGACACGTTGAGACCTTGTGGTAGAGTCGGCAATCTGGGCCTAGCCAGTCAGCCCGCAAAAAATAGTGCGTTGCCAACCCGTCAAGATACGGACTATTTCAGTCCACACCGCTTTGAACCCTCTCTGCCGTGGGCTAACCTGTTTTTTTATTTTTTCGTTTTCAAAAACCAATCTCTTTGATATCTTGTTACAATCAACTATTCAAGTCCAAGACTGTGATTTTAATTTTAACATTTCAAATTTTAAAACCCAGCCCATACCAATAATAACAGTTTTTTTTTGTCTAAAAAGTAATAAATGATTTTTTAAAACTAAAATAAAGAAATTTTAATCATGAAATTTAAAAAATAAAAAAAATAAAACTCTTGCCCAGCAGCATCATATCTTTACCCCTGGCAATAACAATTTGTGTGCATATCAATAATCAACATCATATCTTTCTTCTTTATCTCATATATCTTCTGCCTTCCAGACGTTAGTTTATAATTTTGTTAATATCTGAGCAAATTAATATATGTTTACGATTGAGATGCAAAATTTTACAGTTTTGAAGCGATAACAAAAATAACTACCCCCATTCAGAATCCTCTTCAACTTGTATGTCTATAACTACACCCATTTATTAGATTAAATTTTTAGCTTGTCCCGTCCTAAAGTTTTTTTTTTTTTTTACAGTTTTGAATAATGTATTTCACTATTTTATAATGATTAATGATGTTAAATTGCTGAAGAATTATTAACTTATGCTTGGATATCATTTTAGTCCTTAGCTCCTTGCTTTAATTTTGTAACAACATATTTTTCAACCAAAAAAAAAAAAGAGCAGGCTTTGGCAGGTCTAGCCCGCTCTCTTGCAGGCTGGTCCGTATCTGTACCACTAGTCCGTATTATCAGCTCTATCTCATGATGTTTTTGTTTATTTCGGCACAAGGCATGTTGAGAATTTACAAAGTCAAATTGGATTATCCTCAGTAATGAGACAATCTGTTCACAAAATAACAACGACGACATGGAAAAAAATCTAATTTGTATCGAATGATAATTATAAAATATCCAATGTTAACAGAGAAATGAAAATCATCTTATTTTCCCTGAAGTATATGTATTCTTTTATTGAACATCATGCTATTTAAGATAGCGTGAAACACTAAATGTTGGCACTATTTTTTCTTCTTCAAAGAATTACCTGATTGAGTCTTAGATAACTTCAATCAAAAAATAAAAGCCAACCCAACTCACCTAGATGAGGTCACTATTGATTATTTGGAAGGTCAAAGGAAACAGTATAACAGAAAAATCACCAATGTGAGTTTAGTTTAGTAGAAAAAACTAGTTCTTTATAATATAACAAATTAATATTTAAATTTCTGTTAGAAAATATGCTACTCCTTTTGTTCCTTATTATAAGAGACATTTGATACTTATGTCATGTTCCTATATATAAGAGATAATTAAAAGTTGTCTCTACTTTTTTATGTTGATTTCCTATTTTATCCATATTTATTGTCTCTAACTCACACTCTCTCTCCCTCCCACTTCTCTTTTTTTTAATAATTTAATTGTTCTCTCTCATGCTCTCTCTCCTTATTAATGAGGGCATTTTTGAAAAAAATTATACTTTTTACACATTGATTGTTCTTAACTAATTTTAACTGTTTTTTTATCAATATAATTCGATTATTTGTCTCTTATAATAAAAACGGAGGAGTAATATTTAGTGTTCGAAGTGTCTCGAACAGAACTGTGTTAAGTAAAAATAAATAAAAGAACATAGAAAAATGATAGGGCAGAAGAAAGTGGCCCTTGCCATTTGTACCATGAAGTGCAGTGTGCCCGCCCAACAACCTCGTCTTCTTGGATTCATTGCTTGTTATTCTCCACAAAAAAAAGAAATGTAAAGAAGATAAGAAAAGACTTTTATAAAACCGCAGGTCGAAGAGCCAATGGTTATGATACTTTGGTCTATTGGACCCCTTGAAAATTCAAAAAGCATAAATGTAGTAATCAATGTACCGCGGAGTAGGCCACTCACTATAAGTATCTCCTTTAATTTTTCATGTCTCTTTCCATATTCCCTCATAAATAACACCACGTTCAAACAAAATATGATGAGGCCCCCCGATTATGACCATGATTATGAAAGGGCGTAAAAAGAAAATCTCAACAAATATTCAAAATAAGAATAAATATTGAGGTCACACAAAATATAGAAGAAGACACATCCTGTGTTTCTATTTGAATTTTTATATTATCTCTGAACACACATCTTGTTCCAAATTTAAAGTATAATTAATAAATACTTATTTTTAAGTAACGCCTTTACGGGATAAAACGCGTTAAATAGAAGTAATTATGATTAAAAATGATGTAACAGTAAATCGAGGGTAAGACTAAAAGATAAACATTTTTACGTAGTACATCAATTTTATTTTTTTTCAAATCCATACGATGAAATAGGGATGGATTAAGTCTATGATAAGCATTGACGGAAATAATCGTTGTCTGTTGACTCTCTGTCTTACCATTTGTGACCATTGCGCACTCTTAATTACTGTTATCTCAAAAGTCAACAATCTACATCATGCTCCTACTTACTCTCAATAATTCTTTTTTATTATTTATTTACTTTTTATCTTGAGTCTTCTCTTAATTCCAATTTTTATGACTTGCCCCTTATAAAGAATAAACAGCTGTCCCACCCCAATTTTTACCTGCAAATGAAACGACTGCGTCTGCCAGCTCAATCGGTGAAGGGGCTATGCCTTTTCCTTTGGGGTCGCAGGTCAGAGGAAGCATCCATGGTTTGGAATTTAACAAAACGACAAAGCACTAAAATGATGCTCTCAATCTGTTAACTCTATTCGAGGGATACTAAAATAATAGTACAGACCTTTTTTGATCGAAATATAGTACAGACCTTAAAATGTCACAAAACTAGCTTCCTTCTGGCTAGGGCACATAAATAGTGATTATTAATATATACTGACACAATTTTCCCCATTAAAAGGGGCATCCAATGTTTGGGCCAAGATAATGACAAGAGTATGAACAGGGGGGTTATGAACTTTTAAAGGGGCAGTTACATTTTACTTTCACAAAGTCACAAATTAGGACTTTATTTAAAATTTAAAATTGGCACATAAGCTTTTCTGATCCTAACTTTGGACTTTAGAGGATGGTTTGATTGAGCGGCAATGGCATCTAACATATCCTAAATAGGATCTCAAGTCTAAGTATTATTGCTCCCCCCGGGAGTACTCATATGCAAAAAAACTTTATACTAACAGTTCTTGATCCTTATTGAATTTCGACCCGTTAATAGTCTCACAAATCCAATGGCTTGGTGTATTAAAAAAAGGGTATTTCTTTTAAGACTTCAACAAGTAGCCGTTTGATTGTGATAAACATAAAATAATGAGATATTATGTGCGCGGTTAGGTGATGTTTTGTAGTCAAATTTAACTAGATATGGACTTACTTATGGCAGTCCAAACTAAACATGAAACAAGAAAGGAAATTTTATTTCGTACTGGGGTAAATTTTAATAGTAATTCTATCGTCATTATGTAACTTAATTAGACAATTCATTTTCCAGCTCCAACTCACAAAGTTTCCCCTAATGCCTCTTGGTAGGTGACAGAGTGACAGCAATCAAAGACCAACAAACACATCATGTCAGAAAATAGAAACCCATTAAATTAAAATGCTTTAATTACTCATGCCACTGTTGGTACTCTTTCTTGGTAGTGAAATGAAATAACCTGTAACATGTTTATTGTGTATTTTTTTTCGTTAACATAATACAAATTTTTTGTTTCGTAGCTTCGTACAAGAGGCTTGGGCAATGATGGAGTCTTTGTTTATGAACAATAGCCCCAAGGTCTATTTACTTAAAAAAATCTCACTGCAGAAAAATTCAGAAAGTAAGAAGATATCCTCTTTTTCCTCTATAATATTTGGGTCCGAGAAAGGGAAAGAAAGTGAACGAAGAATAATGGGATATACCTCACTTCTACAAAGACGAGACCCAATGAGTGCAATTACGTACAACAGTATTGGCAGTGGCAATCCATTGGCCCCCACGCTTTTCCAAGACACAGCCCCCACCCAATCAAACAATCTCCACACGCGCATTTCGCCGAACACTTCACGTCCCACTTTAATCTCTCTTCTCTTCTCCTCTCCCCTCTTCACTTCCGTTCCCGTACATAAGACGCAGCCTCCCAGCACACGACCCCGTTCTTCCAGATTCTAAAGCTCTGGGACATGGCTGGTGCTGATTCTGCATCACTCTATCATCCCACTTCCAAGCTTTCTAAGCCCTCTGCCTGCAGAAAAACCAACATCTACACCCTCGTCGTCATCCTCTGCGTCGTCTCTTACCTTGTGGGTTCGTATCAGAAGGGAGCAGCACTCATCTCCTCCGCCAAGACCACCACCAGCAACGTCCTCAATGTCCCGTGCGCTAAAACCTCCACCGCCGGGAACCACCGTCTCGATTTCTCCTCCCACCATAACGCTACCGGTCTGGCGGCGGAGGCAACCGTGGTGAAAAAATACCCCCGGTGCGGCGTGGAGTACAGCGAGTACACGCCATGCGAGGATCACGGTAGGTCGCTGAGGTACACGAGGACGAGGATGATATACAGAGAGAGGCACTGCCCGGAGCGAGAGAAGGGAGAGATACTGAAGTGCCGGATTCCAGCGCCGGCTGGATACCGGAATCCTTTCCCGTGGCCGAAGAGCCGGGATCTGGCATGGTTTGCGAACGTGCCTCACAGGGAACTGACGGTGGAGAAGGCGGGACAGAACTGGATCCGGTTCGAGGGAAACCGGTTCCGGTTCCCGGGAGGTGGGACCATGTTTCCGAAGGGAGCGGACGCATATATTGACAACATCGGAAAGTTGATTAATCTCCGGGATGGCTCCATTAGAAGTGCCATTGACACTGGCTGTGGGGTAATTTTGCCTTCCCTTTTCCTTGTTTTATCGCTTTTTCACTTTTAATTTCTTAATTCTTGCTTTTCTAAGCAAGTTGGTCCTTCTGTGGGAATCTTTGGATCACTTCCGTGAAATTTATTTGATTTTTTTGAACATCGTAAAATATCGTTGGTGCTTTCGAGAGAATCTTTTTTTTTTGGGACTGAAATCAAAGAATAAAATTGAAACAAATCTGTCTATACTTATTTTATTTAAGAGAGAGAGAGGGCAAGTTTATGTTGAAATTGTTAAATAGCAAAATTAGTCTTATTTAGCATTACTTCATTTAAATAGTTCAAACATACAAATTTATCCTTAATTAATTTATAACTTCCAAAATGAAACATGCCATTGAATAATCTAAATATAAATAATAATACTATATCAAAGTAATTTTCCTTTTTAAGTACTGCGATGTCTTTAACTGTACTTGGGACGGTTGGCTTCTTTCTACATTCTTTCTTCTTTACTTCTTTGTTGAATAATATGCTCACACACCTCTTTCTATATCTTAACTTCTTATAAAGTCTAAAATAGGTTGTATCTAATAATTTTATTGATGCATATTCAGTTATTTTTTAATGAGAAGATGCGGAAGTATCCCATTCTTCCTTGTTCATATCCGAGGTAGGCATTTAGTCGTAGTTTTTTTGAACAGGGGTAATTAATGTAGTTGTAATTGAGAAATTTCTGAACTTGAACTCTTGAAGACAATCTTACTCATTTTATCCTTTTTTAAGCTTTAAGCTTTGGAATTTAGTTCTAAACAGATGTGGGCGGCCGTCCTCGCAGTTTTTTAAATATAAATTTGTTTGGGGAATCTTTCATTGCTATAAATAACATTTTTTATTAACCAAAATTGCTATAAACAATTCAATAGGGTTGCTTCTCCCAAATTCGTCTTGCTATGCGTGAGATCCGCTTAGACACATCTCGGGGCATTGTCTCCATATTAACCCTTTATATCATGAGAATGAATTTTAAAAGTGCAATTACTGATTAAAGAAGTTTTTAAAAAGAAAGATCTTACGGTCATCAAGAGAATTCCTTTTCTTTCCCTCGTTTTTTTGGGTCCTTTTCTGCCTGAAATAGCCCAACGAATTCCAAAAGCGTAAGTTTTGACCGGATTTTAGCAGATTCATTCTGACTTTAAAGCTGTATTTTCAATAACAATGCGTGGTGTAATTAATATGTAATGATTCTATGTGCCTCCATTTGTCGCTTGCCCAGCGAGATTATATATTTCCTCCTAAACAATTCATCTGTCTCATCTCATCATGTATCAGCCATAACACTGTATCGTATCTGATCTGGGTCAAAGTCCTTTTTTTTTGTTTTTCGTACCATATTTCTTACCGGGAGACTGTGGGGCCTACTGCTATACATCCGTTGTTTTTGGCAATTAAAATGCATGGTTTGATCTTACATTGTAATGTGAAGCTTGAGTCCTACTTTTAGAATCGAGTGCCCCAATGTAATAAAAATGTCAATTTCAAGATCTGATTAAGCTTTGATGAAGGCAGGTGGCTAGTTGGGGAGCCTTTCTTCTCTCTCGTGACATCTTAACAATGTCATTAGCACCAAGGGATACACATGAAGCACAAGTACAGTTTGCTCTTGAACGGGGAGTTCCCGCATTGATTGGAGTGCTAGCCTCCAAGAGGCTGCCTTTCCCTTCTAGAGCTTTCGACATGGCTCATTGCTCTCGCTGCCTCATCCGATGGGCTGAATATGGTATCCTCACACACCATATATAAGTCGATCTTCATAAACACTTGTACCTTAGTATTTTGTACAAGAAAGATAGATGTAATAATAATGATGCCTCTATTTCTCATTTAGTTCTTTAACTCATTGCTTTGGACTGGCTGCTTTCTTTAGACTTCAGTTTTAACGGGTAAAGTAAATGTTTAAACCTGTCCCATGAACGAGTTAAACAAGCTGATTAACAGGTCTAGGCCTGTTGTGATCGTGCTACATTGCCACTTATAAGTTGTGGGGTGAAAGAGTTCCTTTGTAGAATTATTGATGCTTTGTTGATTGTAGGCCTCCGAGAGAAATTAAAGAGAATATATAGATTTATGATACAAGAGTTGCTTGTAATGATGTATTTTTTCGCTCCTTGGTTAGATGGAGTTTATCTAAATGAAGTGGATCGATTGTTGAGGCCTGGCGGCTTCTGGGTTCTATCTGGGCCTCCGATCAACTGGAAGAGACACTGGAAAGGATGGGAAAGAACGAAGGAGGATTTGAATGAAGAGCAGACCAAGCTCGAGAATGTGGCTAAGAGCCTTTGCTGGAAGAAGTTGGTGGAGAAGGGTGATATTGCTATCTGGCAGAAGCCCAAAAACCATTTGGATTGCAAAGCCAATCATAAGCGCCCTTTCTGCCAGGCCGAGGACCCTGACAAAGCCTGGTTTGTGCTTCAATCTTCTGACCTTTCTGTTTCTTTGCTCCTAAACTATGTAGTTAACATTTGTCCCTGACAATGCCTGCCGAACTTTGTATTTTGAATTTGCCCCTTCCTAGACCTGTTCATTTTCCCACTGTTTGTGCTTGTTTACTGCTGAGCTACGTATTTTGCGTTTGCCTATGACAATTCCTCATTTCTATTTCGTTTTTACCTTTCTCTTTCGTTGTTCCTGCACTAAGTATTTTTTTGACATCTGTCCCTGACAAGACCTGTTTGGGTTTCATTTTCCCATTGTTTTTGCTTGTTCGATGCTGAACTATGAATTTAGCATTTGTCCTGTCATGGGTGTTTACCAGAGCTTGAACTCTAAAATTGAAGTAATTTTCGACTTGATCTGTTTTTTTAATTGATTGCCATTTTCAGGTACACAGACATGCAAACTTGTTTGAGTCCTCTGCCTGAAGTGTCTGGAAGAGAAGAAACTGCAGGAAGGGCATTGAAAACTTGGCCCAAGAGATTAAATGCCGTCCCGCCAAGGATATCCATGGGAACCGTAGAAGGAGTTACAGCTGAAACATTCAACAAGGATTCTGAGTTGTGGAGGAAGAGGTTGTCACATTACAAGAAAGTGAACAACCAGCTAGGAAAACCTGGAAGATACCGGAACCTCCTAGACATGAATGCCTACTTGGGTGGATTTGCTGCCGCACTTATTGATGATCCAGTTTGGGTGATGAATGTAGTTCCTGTCCAGGCTAAGGTTAACACACTTGGGGTAATATATGAACGAGGATTGATTGGAACATACCAAGACTGGTTGGTTAAAAAATTCCTTATCTGCTCTGTTCAATGGAGTTTTCTTAACTTCTGTCACTCTTTTCTGTGTTCTTTCTAAAGCGCTTGTGGCCTTAAATTCTTTGCAGGTGTGAAGCAATGTCTACTTATCCTAGAACTTATGATCTGATCCATGCTGACTCGGTATTCAGCCTTTACAGTAACAGGTTGGTTTGCACGTTTTTTTATTTTTTAATTTAGATCAAATCAAGTCACTTGATGCAAGCCAAAAGCACGTTTTAATGAGAGAACGGAGAAAGTTCAACCAACCCTCGGAACACTTTTTTTGAAGAAAGTTTATTTCTTTTTTTTGAAAAAAAAAATCAGATTTAAGATAAAATTTTCAGAATGTTATTTATATAAAATATAAATATCTATTTTCATTTTCCTTGTTCAGTCTGAAAATAATCCCTCATCTCCATCTTCTCTTCTTTTTCCATTTGCTTCCTTCATTTTATCCCCCCCGCCCCCCATTCTTCCCCATTCTGCAACATATGAAAAAGTCCATGTTGATTAAGGTTTGGCTTGGATGGAGGGAAGAATGGGAAGAAAATAGGGAAAGGAAAATACCAGGAAGGAATACTTCTAAAAATACTACTTTTATTATTTCACTATTATTTGGAGTTTTCCCTCCAAGTATCCTTTCTTCTATTTTTTCTTCCCATCCAAACCAAGAGTAGATGTAAAAAGTATATAATTACATGTTAATCAAAAAGTCCATACTAATGTGTAATTATTGTTGATTTTTGGGAGGCAATTTCAAAACCTGAAGCGAAGGTCATTATTTTTTCTTTCTTGATGCTGTACTTTATTTTTGTGTTGTGAACCACACATAATAAAAGGGCATGTTGTGGTGTAGATGTGAGATGGAAGACATAGTGTTAGAGATGGATAGGATTCTTAGGCCAGAGGGCAGTGTGATAATTAGGGATGACGTGGATGTGTTGCTCAAATTAAAGAGAATCGTCAGTGGAATGGAATGGGACTCTCAAATTGTGGACCATGAAGATGGCCCTCTTCACAGGCACAAGCTCCTTTTTGCTGTTAAGAAGTATTGGACTGCCCCTTCTCCTTCTAACCACCACTAATTCAATCTTCTCTTGTCATTTTTCTTATTTATTCCTCTCTCCGGAATCAAGAAACAGGAAAAAAAAAATTTTGTTGGGGGAAAAAGCTAATTCAGTTTTAAATGTGCAGATCTTTTATGGTACGATTATAGATAAGGATGCTTTTGTTTGATATTGGAGTTGTGACTCAACAGCCTAATCATTGCATTAGATTTGAAAAAAAGATTGATTACATTCCTTTGCTTTGAAGTTCTTCAATACCTTAACCTAGCAATATGTATTGTATACAACTATAAATGTGTTAATTCTTGGAAAGTTGGGGAAAACTATAACTGTGAATAATTAACTTGGGAAAAATATTCCGTTATTGTCAATAGATAGTTGTCTGTCTGGGTTCAAGTTGGACCATAATTAATGTGTTTTAAGTCTGGTAGGCAGTAGCTGTTTTGTTGGTTATCTTAAATTTCCGGGTTTCTTCTGTGGCCGCACCTGAAAAACCCAATGAAAAATGACAAAATAATTATAAATTATGTTTTGCCCAACTTAAAAAAAGACTTAAAACCTCATTTACTCTATATTGAAATCTAATTTTTCAACTGTCCTCTGACTTAATATATGTATTTAACAAATAAAAATCTAAATAAAATGTAAAAAAAAATTAATACTAAAAATTTAATGATATGATTTATAAATAAGATGAAATAAGACATTCCCGAAGAGGAGTACTTATGTCGAAACAATAAAGGTAAAAGGACGAGGTGCGAGGCAATAAATGTAGAAACTAAGATGTTGAATTCCTGTAAACTGGCTGAGGGAAAGGAAGTCAACGAATTAATTGATGAGAGCTATATATTCTCTTAATTTGGAGTATGGTGGATGCATTCTTCACCAACCGGTGTTTGATGTGAAACTCCAACATTTTATTTCGGTGATGCAAAGAGTATATTGTCGTACATGAATTAGCAAAGCAGTAAGTAATCATGCTGATAAAGATTTTAATGAATTGACAATTACATGTTGATGGGTAGGCGTAGGAATTAAAAGTCCCATATCTGAAAAAATGTGAATATTATGAATGGAAAAGGTCACTTATTAAATGGAAGTATGGAACCCCCAAGTCCTAAGATTAAAAGACAGAGTTGGGTAGATAAAAGACAACATTCGTAAGAGACGAGAGAATGATTGTGCCAAACGGTGAGACGTATGGTGGAGGCTTGAGATTAGCCAAAAGAAGAACGAGGAAGTTGGGTGAGACATATGGATGCCTCATTAATTTGTTGCTGGGTGCTGTCAGTATCAAGAGTGGCATCACTGGCATCTGCACGCGGCTTGGTAGATCCATAAATATTCATTTATACTGCCTCTAATTCTAAATACAAAATATAAGAATTCATTTATCAAAACTAAGAAATAGTAGTTAACTCATTAAACATGTCTTAAATTGATTCCCCCCCCCCCCATTTTGCCTATATTAAATGAGGTTATGAAGAAGGGAGAAAAATAATTCTTCATTCGTCTCCTTTTATAAGAAACAATTTCTCTCGTAGGGGTGTATCTAGATATAATAAACAAATTTTTTTGATCTAAAATTTTGAACTAACTTTTATACTTTTTGCCTCATTAAATATATATCATTTTTTTATTTCTCCGCAATAAATGTTTACTTATTATCTTTCATATACTTGCTTTACAAATAAGAGTGGAGTTTAAAAAAATATGTAAATATCTTCTATATTTATTATTTTTAACTAATATTTTGGATCAACATATTCTTCTAAATATGACTTGACTTGTTAACTAGAGAGAGTTAATTATTTATGATATAAATTAAAAAGAGGGTCAAGTTAGTTATTTATTATCCTTAAAATATTTTTCCTTTAACGAGGATATTAAATAGATTAATGTCTCATGTTTAGTATCAAATTACATATATGAACCAGAATATACAGCTAAGAGATCATCATGTATTGATCTATTTAACCTTTACAAAACTTGCTCAAAAAGCTTAGTAATGCATCGGCTGATGAGCATCCCCAGCCAAAGGAACATTAACCTTTATCATTAAAACAATATATACAAGTCGCCATAACTCCGTAAGCTTCTCTTTAAATAAAAGCTCTTCCTAGCATCTCTCTCTCTCTCTCTCATGTATAAATATATATATTTATATAATGTATATGTCAGCTGTGACATTTAGTTTATTTATTCTTTGCACGTTGGCAAGTGACATCCATCAATACATCGCCCATACACTTATTAATGCCTCCCATTCGTCCCATGTATATGTACTTAGTATCTTTTAATCTTTAATATAAAAATTAGTTCACTGATTTAGATATATTAAAAAAATTAATTAAGTTAGTTATTTGTAATAAATAAGTGTTGTCTTCTCCAAAATACCTGTGCTAATCATGTATATTAGTTAGAACTACCATTTGATGAAACATTAAACATGTGTAACTATTATAAAGATTATCTTAAAAAATAGATAAATATGATAGATAAAATATATCAAGGCTTATGTTTAGAACTAAATAAAATATCAAATTAGTTTTTATATTAAATATCAGAGTTAGTATTTTCAACTATTCACTGGCTAATGGTACATCGGAAAAATGTACATTGTCCGTAGTTTTCTTTAAAAAGTTACATAAATACTGAGTGGTACTTATAAATCATAAGCGAGAATGCGTTTAGAGGGGGAAAAAAATATGAAATAGATAGCATTTTGCCAGGAATAGAATCAGCCAGACGATACAGAAAAGCCAGCATCAAGGTCACACAAGGTTAATTTTCATTACTTTCTTCTTTTATATATATTTTTTTTCAAAAATTATAATTCGATATTTGTCGTTTATGTGGAAAGAGGCCGCTGCGAGCAAGCATCAGTGCATCACAGTCCACCTTCGTACGTTAATATTTGTCGCATACGTTGTCACCTGCCTCTCACTACCACTTCTTCTATTCCACACATTTTTTTAACTATTTGTATAAAATTTTAATTTCAGCCTCGATTTATACTACCACCATATGTTATTGTAATATTTCTCTTATTCTTAATATAATATCTATTTAACTAATTTAATTAGATTAAAAAAGTTAAATAAGTTAGTTAATTATAAGAAATATGATATGTTTTTCCTAAAACACTATAATAATCTTTGTTAATATCATCCATCCCTCTTCTACTTAATTATAGTTGAGAGACTATGCAAAGGGATAATTTAAAAAAAATTAATAAACGTAAGAAATAGATCTTATATTTAAGACTAAAATCAACTCAAAATGAGGTTCTATATTAAAAACTGAAAAAGTATATTATTAGGATACATTATTACAAGAAGCCTAACAGAATAATAATAATAATAATGATCTTAAAGAAATGATTTTAAGCATCGGAAAGTTAGGTAGTAACTAATGGAGTGTTGGACAAGAGAGTTCTCATCCACTCAGTCCAAAAATCAAGAAAAATAGTTCAAAATATGGTAGAAAACAGATATAGATCTAAATTCTTCGCATTGAATTTTCCCCCAAAAAAAAAAAAGAGAGAGAGAGTAATTTGACGGTATTAGAAATAATATTGCAATTTTTCCTTATCTTTGGTTTGCTTTCCCAGTCCACCCAAATGAAGCCAGGCAGCGGCAGGACAAAACTTGCACCAATAGGAAAAGAACATGGCGTCGCGCGTGATGATCACTCTCTTTACTCCCGCGTCGTTTTCATCCCCATTCCCCAAGCGTTCAGCTATATATTCCTTCTCTTTCTCGCTTCTGTAACCGAAGTTCTGTTACTTCCTTCCTAGTAGCAAAATTCCTTCTCTTCTCACTCTCCCTGCCAATTCAATTCTCTCACTATGTTCTTCTCGACCAAAATCCCGACCATTTCGTTGAAATCCCCCGCCCTCCAATGAGATATGGGTTTCCTTCGGCGAATTTTCGGCGGCAAAAAGCCGGCCTCTCCATCCGAAGGCTCCCACAAGTCCGGCTCTGAACCGGTCAAGAGTAAACGGAGATGGAGATTCATCAAACGCAGCAAAGACAAATCCCAAAGTGCTACTTCTGATCTCAATAACACCGACCTTTCCACTTCTTCGCTGCCATACGGTGATTCCTTGAACGCTAATAAACATGCCATTGCAGTGGCTGCGGCGACGGCGGCCGTGGCGGAGGCCGCTCTTGCCGCCGCTCATGCAGCGGCGGAGGTGGTTAGACTCACGAATGGCGGTGGCGGTCCTAGCACAAGCCAGCACCGGTGGCCGGAAGACGTCGCCGCCGTTAAGATACAGTCGGCGTTTCGTGGTTACTTGGTAAGTACTATTCCCGAGGTTGTGAGAATTTTTTGGCGCTTGGTTTTCCGGATTCAACTTTGAAGTTCGGATCAACATGCAGCCATAGCACGTCAGCCGGTATTTTCAAATTTGTTTGACTCTCTTTGTACGTGATTTGATTTCATCCTCTGTTTTCCTGGCCGAAGTCATTTTCTTAGTTTTTCTCGCGAAACAAACACTTGTCATCGTTCCTCACTGCGTGTTGCTTTTCTGCTTCTTCATTCTATTTACGCTTTAAAATTAAAAAAAATATATCTCAATATTTTATGAAGTTACTCATATGAATTTCTCTCTTTTGACAGATATAAGTTCGTTTTTATCATTTTTCTCTCCTTTGAGTTCAGTATGAGCCCTTCATTGTGAGAGACGATAAAATTGAGGTCTCAATTACGATAACAAACTTGGGGGGAAAAAAAAAGGAAACGAGGGTGAGAATCATAAAGCCCCACGAATTATACTTTCCTTTGGAGCAGGAAAAGTATACAGTGGCTCTTCCGGAAAAAAAAAACACCAAAACTAGGTCGGTCCTTTTAAATGATATTTTGTATAATTATGGAACAGGACCGTGCAAGGATTTTTTTTTTTAAAAAAAATTCAGTTATATTTTTTACATATTTTTTTAATAGCAGTAAAAGATTGGTTGGTCCTATGCAAATCATGATGAACTATGTCTAGTAGGTTATGGACCAGAGTTGTGGTGGTTAGGCTTGCTATCACCAAATGATGCATTAAGAGAGTGATGGGCAAGTTAGCAAGTACTCATTTCTTTTTCACTTCATTAAAAGTAGAAACATCCTCAAATCAATTATAAAGGAAAATGTAAAAATATTTATTTATCTTAAAATTGGGAAATTTGGGTGAATTTTTATCATGGCAAGCCATGGAATGTTATTTGGAAACTGAAGTTAACAAAAGGGTTTGGATTTGAAAGGCAAAGAGAGCTCTGAGAGCACTAAAAGCATTGGTGAAGTTGCAAGCGTTGGTAAGAGGTCACATCGTAAGAAAGCAAACAGCAGATATGCTGAGGCGCATGCAAACTTTGGTGAGGCTGCAGTCCCGTGCACGTGCAGGTCGCGTGCAGTTGTCCCATATTCTCCATTCTGCCAAGTCTCCACTCTCTCATCACCCTGTAAGAAACCATGTTTTGCGCAATTTACATCTTTTTATGTCTGTTTATAATCTTATCCAAAGTTTTCGAGCTTGTTTTCGTGCCAAGTCAGGTCATTAAATTCCGCAAGTCAAGCTGGTGATTTGAGCGTGGTCCTTGATTTAACCTTGATGGTTTTACGTTAATTGCAGGTTTCTGAACATTATGGAACCTCACTTAGAGCCAATAGTACTAAATTTGAAGGATCTCCTCTTCTGAAGGTACTCATACTGGATAATGGGATGCTTCGAATGCTGGTTGTAAATGAGTCATCAGACTAAAACGTGTCTTCTTCTGAACCTATTAAATTTTATCGTTGTCAAAGCTGGGGTCGGTGTGGACTGGTCTCTTTGTCCCTTAATGGGCATTTGCTTCTGCTCTGTAACTTATATTTATCATCATCTTTTACTGCGTAAAACAAAAAAGAATTTTTGAACAAGTTGAGGACTTTAATTTGAAGGAAGGTTCAAACATTTCTCTAATTGAATAGCATTTCTCTGATTGAACCTGCAGAGATGCAGTTCCAATGCAAATTTCAGGGACATTGGCTCGGGGAGATCAAGGTTTGTATCGCAATGGTACGACAATTGGATGGAAGAAAATGTGTGGAACCATCCCAGAGGAGATGATGAGAAGAGTGATAAAATTCTCGAAGTTGATACTTGGAAGCCCCGCTTGAACTCCCAGAACGAGAATCCTTTGGCATATGAGTCTCCGTCAAAGCGTTCAACAAGCAGTGTAAACCAAGGTCTCTTCAGTTCCCTCAAGTTTCATCAGAAGAGAAAAGAAGAGAAAGCTTCAAGAACAGCAGAGATGAACAGCAAAGAACTCTCAGCCCATTCATATCAGAACAGTCCAGAGTCATTTTCTGCTTCAAGAAGAAGAACGGGTCCTTTCACCCCCACAAGGAGTGAGTGTGGCTACTTTGGTCACCCAAACTATATGGCCAACACCGAGTCATCTCGAGCCAAGTCTAGATCAGTGAGTGCGCCGAGGCAAAGGCTTTGGGATTCTGGAAATAATTCTGATAGGCTTGCTGATTTCAAAAGCCAATGTTCTACATCTTCAAGCCGCTTCAACAGAGTCTTGAGTAGCCATCTAAGGTGACACAATAAATTTAACCACTCTCAAGGAGGCATCAAATTTTATTCCTGATAAATGGTGTTTATGTACCTGAAATTTGGATCTTCAACATTTTCTTCTTTTAACTTTTTTGTCAATTTCAGAGAGAGACAGACATATAAAATGTATGAAACCCATTGAGCTCTGTACATTCTATGTCTATCTCTCTCTAAAACCTACAAAGAATAGAAATAAGGAAATGGAGAAGATCCGACCAAGATTTTAGCATAATTACCATGTTAAGGTGAGAGAAGTGTGCCTAACTTGTTTTAATTTGTACGTATGTGTTTAGTTTTGTCTATCTCTATATTATAAATTGTCTTTTTGTTTCTTTTCCTTCTTTTTTTTTTTGGTTTGGGGTGGAAATGGAAGAAGGTTTGGGAATGTAATTATTTGACCTGCATCGGTATAGTTTATTAAGAAAGTTGAGAGGGTTGATGATATAAATGTATTGGTTCCTACTTTCTGAATTTAGTTTGGTTTGTATTTATGTCGATTGTTTCCAATAATCCGATGGACATTTATATGATTTTCTGAAATTTTGATTCTCTAAATTAAGGATCCATATGAAGTTTTCACATATGTGAGTCCCACTTCCCTCTGTGTTTCTTGTCATCGCGGCAGAAGGTTCTTTCATTTTGTCCATTATTCGCATGAACAGAACAAACAAATTCAAGGGAGAAACTTTACCGTTGGAGAAGTAACGTTACATGTTCTTTAAATTTTGTTTTTCCCTTTAACTGGAAAAAAATGCAGGTATATATAATTCATACAAGATGACAAGAAAGACGTTATGGTTTTTGGTGTGATACAATATATACAAATGGATCTGCATAGTATTCTTATTCCTATTGTATTGAAGGGTGGTTGCTTTCGGTGGTCCATTTTTTTTGTGAGAGAAGAGAAACCGTGAAACAAAAGGATAAAAGAGAATGAATGCAAAGATATGAAGTGACATTTGACACTATTTTATTCTCCTTGGATTCTAAGCACAGGCCAACTCAACATACCTCAAGACAGACTGGTCACATGAACCTAATTTTAAGAGAATAAGTCACCTATTGTTCGTAGCATCTCTTAAATCTGACTCTTTCACCTCCTTGTTTTGTCTTCTCTACTTTATTCACCTTCTCACATTCCTTTCTTCTTCCCTTTATATTCTTCTTTCCCCTCACCAATCAAACCTATCGCCGTTTTGTCTTCTATTGCTTCTTTTCTCAGGTATCATCATATGCCTCTTATCATGTCTAAATCATTTTATTTAGCTCTGATATTGTATAGTATTCTAACTAACCAGAACTTGCCAAGTTTAGGCTAATGATGTGAAGCTCATACCAATAAAAAGCATATGTGCCTTAAATTTGGAAGAAAAAATGGACAAATTAAACAACCAGAAAGAGAGTGTCGGGAAATTTGAATGGTCTAATCATAAGAAGCTAGAATTACAAAGAAAAGAGGAGGGGGGAAATGAAAAAGGAATGTGAGTGCGCATGGATATGTCATCTTTTGAGATTCTTAATCATGGATGATTAGTTTAATTGCTCTTCACGTGGGGATAGTCCAACGGGGTAAAGAAAGTGCTTTACAAATTAAAGGAAGAGGATATCACACGAACGTGAATCACAATAGTAAAAAGAGTAAAACATGACATATATTGCGGCATTGAAATCTTTATCAGTAACATTGTTTTGATTCATTGAAGGAATTCTGAGATTGGTGTGTGTGTGTGTGACCCTAGTCTACAAATCCAGCTATCACCAAACATATAATAATTGATTAACATCAACTCAGAGTAATTAACCCAAAGGGTGGGGCAATCACAGTACATATGTATCCTGAAAAAGGCAACTTAATGAAGCAAAGTTTCTTTTTTACAATCAAAATGATTAGTTCTAAAGTCTGTAGCTCTTGTTCATCAAATTAATGTAATTTACTAATTTACATTCAAATCCCACAAGTTTAAACCAGAAAACAGTCTCTGCAGCTGCAAATAGCCTTCTATCTTTTGATATATCTGCTTCTTTAGGATGCTGCGGCATTTATATACAGACACAGAAGGCATGTCAGTAGGAAGCAGATACTGTCATTATATTTTCGTTTGTACATTATTTTGGACCCTCCTTTTCTTTTTTAAACCTAGTTATTTTGCTTGTGTGTGTGTCCAGGAGGAGATTCAAATCCAAAAATCAAACGACTGTAGAACTATTTGGATTCGCGGTAAAAAAATTAACTTATTTTCAATTTGATTTTTTGAAAAGTTAGATTGGTTAATGTAATTTATGTTTGAATTAATTTTTATAAATAAGTTAGTTTGTAAAAATAAAAGTTGTTTGGATTATGATTGAATAAACAAGTTTACTTTGTGAAATTACTAAAATAGGTATGACTTTTATTAAATAATACAAAATAAAAAATCAATTTACATAATATAATCATTTTAATTATTTTAATAGGAAGAAGTTAAATTTAAGGGAAAATGACAACAAAATACCACCTGAATTTCAAAAAGACAAATAAGGCACATGAATAAGCAAAATGACATATAAGGGACTGGGTACCAATCTGGAATTCAGATTTTTGACCAAAAGACCAAAATGCCCTGTCTGAAAGTGAGAGGAAAGAGAGAGGAAGACGCTGATGAAATACGGGAAGGAGAGAGGAGGAAGACGCTGATGAAATCGGGAAGAAGAGAGGAAGGAGAGAGGAAGACGCTGATTTTCGATGGGTTCCCACAGCTTAAAATGTTATTGCCTAGCATTTCTCTAAAAAATTTTGGTTTTGTCTCTGTTCTTCGCATAAAACCAATTTCAGAAAATGTGAAGCTGTCTGGTTTTCTAGTATTATTAAACCATTTGTCCTGAATTTTACAAAACGCATATTGTGATTTACAACTTTTGTAATGAAAGTGACTATTTTGTTAATGGGTTTTGCAACCTGTTTTCAGGAGATAAATAATTTGTTTGTAAAAACTAATAAAAAATTCCACGCTAAATTTGACAAAACGTATAGTGGGATTTACAACTTCCGTAGTAAAAATGACCACTTATTCAATGGGTTTTGTAACATGTTTTCAAGGGATTGGCAACTTATTTCTAAAAACCAATAAAATTTCACGCTGAATTTTACAAAACATATAGTGATATTTACAACTTTTGTAGTAAAAATTATCACTTCTTAAATGAGTTTTGCAACCTCTTTTCAGGGGATGAGCAACTTGTTTCTAAAAATCAATAAAATTTTACGCTGAATTTTACAAAACATATAGTAATATTTACAACTTTTGTAGTGAAAATTACCACTTCTTAAATGGGTTTTGCAACCTCTTTTCAGGGGATGAGCAACTTGTTTCTAAAAATCAATAAAATTTCACGCTGAATTTTACAAAACACACAATGAGATTTACAACTTTTATAGTGAAAATGACCACTTCTTAAATGGCTTTTGCAACCAGTTTTTAGGGGATGGACAACTTATTTCTAAAAACCAATAAAATTTCACGTTGAATTTTACAAAATATATACTGGGATTTACAACTTTTGTAGTAAAAGTGACTATTTTGTTAACAGGTTTTGTAACATATTTTTGGAGGATGAGTAACTTACTTTTCACCACCAATAAAATTTCACACTGAATTTTACAAAACACATAATGTGATTCACAACTTTTATAGTGAAAGTGATTACTTCTTCAATGGGTTGTTTTCACCAGAAAGGCAACTTATAAGCATAAATAAATCATTCAATGAACGTGCACCTGAAGTACGTCACAATAAATATTGAACTATTAACTTTCATAATTAACTACATGTATAGTAAAATTTACCATTCACATAATGGGATTTACCAAAAACCAGTAGGCATATGACAGCAATTATGTTACGTAATTGCTTGCCATTGTTTTCTGATTTCTCCTTCATTATTCACCGAATACTAAATATAAACCCTCAAATGCAATAATCCTGTTCCTATTTCACTATGAAGCAGCCACAAAAATGAATAATCCAAATCCCTCCATCAACTTCTTTGCCACAAGTTCACTCCCTCTCTCACTACAAATGCGGGATTCGGATTTAGTTTCGCCGAGTGGGAGGATTGGTTTCTCTGAATAGGGGGATTCAGTTTCACTAGCTGAGTGGAGGGATTGGTTTCGTCGAGTGGGGGGATTCGGTTTCGCCAAGTGGGGGGATTGCTTTCACCGGTAGGAGGTGATTTCTCTCTTTCTCTATCTCCTCAGTTTTCAAACATAATAAGGGCAATTCGGTCATTAGGCCAAAAATCAAAATTTCAGATTGATACCCAATGCCTTATTTGTCATTTTGCTTATTCAGCTTCCTTATTTGTCTTTTTGGAATTCACATGGTATTTTACTATCATTTTCCCTAAATTTAATGAATAAAATATCTTTATATTAGATATTTGTGAAAAAATTTTGAACTAAATAATATTATATAATTAATTAAATGATATACTTGTGCACAATTTATGTAAATATAAAATAAAAATAATTTTAAAAATTAGAAATATTATTAAAAAATTTTATGTTAAATGAGTATGTATGCATATGTAAAGGAAGACGGATCTGTCGCAAAGAGGAAAGGAAAAGCATGTCACAACAAAAAAATAAGGGAGAAGAGAGGGAATCTGGTGTAAAAGCTCGATCAGAAAAACAAAAAACAGCCAGAAATAACTTCATCAAATTGCACGATTGAACGCAACTTCTAGTCATACTTCAGATATATTAAAAGCTAATCCAAACATACTTGTAAGCCTAAAAGCTGTTTTTTCATGCTTAGACCGTCACTCCAAACAGACACTATATATGATTCCTACTAGTCTTAATACTAGCAAGACAAATTCATCAGAATGGCTCAAAAAAACATGATTCATGGCTCAAATCATTAAGGCAAGGGACTGGAATGAAGAAAAAGTTAATGTGACTAGACTAAAGCCTATCCTAAACCTAACCGGCATTAGGGTTATATAGGTGAAGGGTAAGCCCATGAAGCATTCATACGCCCTTGCGAGTCTCTGCGATTTCCTTCACAAGTCACAACACGGGCTTTCCCTTTACTTAGGCTAATGGGCTCCTCCTCCACCACACCAACACCACTGCTACACATATCATAATCTTCTGCTGCTTAGGAAATAACATCCTTTTTAGCAGCAAGTTCATTGAGCATGTAAGTGTTTCAAGAGTTGAATTAATGCTGTTAGATCAGAACTATTGGGCTGGTGTGCAATGTGAACCTTGCGGTCCAACCATGAATTTTTTATGAACCTTCCAGTCAGATTCATAGTTTATTGGCAGGTAGTTTTTTACTCTTAATTTTCTGTTTTAAGAAGACGCAAAGCGCATGTTGGCAACGAGGTGTCGTGGTGTAGTTGGTTATCACGTCAGTCTAACACACTGAAGGTCTCCGGTTCGAGTCCGGGCGACGCCACATGAGTATTTTTTTTCCCACGTCCTTTTGATCCTTTTGGGTGACGACCGGACCTGAACCCAATTATATGTGTTACGCTGAATTCTTTTGCCCTGCATCATAAAACCCCTTTTTGTCTTGGGCTTAGAATACACGTCAGTATTGATCTGGGCTTGAAGTAAAACTGGTCCTAAGATTTTAAATTTGATTCGAATTGTCAAAATCGAAACGTCAACCCAACTTTAAACACACCCATTTTAGCATTAGAAAACGTTACACTTGCGTCATTGTCAGTTTTAACTTTTAATTGAGACGTTTACCCCATAATGAATAGACGTGCAAATGATAAATTGACGCTAGATCTACCCCAACAATAACAACAATAATATTAATATTGAGATAGCAAACGTAATTAACATTTCTCTTTATTGATATCTTACAAAAACAAAGGTCACAAATAAATTCTTCACGTAAGCGCACATAATTGCTGTAAGATAAAGCAAGGGCTAATTAATGTGAACTAGATATCAAATAAAAGTTGCTGAGTTTGTGTATAAGCTAGGATGAACACAAGTACAGCAATGTTCAAGATTCATTGCATTTCCATCTTGAAGTTGGGACACAAGTCAAGTAATGGCACCAGTGGCAGTGATCATAACCATTCTCTCCCTTGAACAGCATCACCGTCCCAATGCTTAACCTGACATGATCGAGTTCAGCCACCACATCAGCTATGATCTGTACAATGTTAAATCATAACGTGATCTTATGCAAAAGGATGAGATAAAGGATGTTACCCAAGAATGAGAAGAACGAGAGAGATAATCCAAAGAACATATTGGTAAGGCTTGTATTTGGACTTGAGGCGTGCAGCAGCAGGAAGATGGTTTTGCTCTACCCAACCGAACCGTGGACGAGGCAGCAAGATGAAACCCAGCAACAAACCTGTCGTGAATCCTCCTATGTGTGCAAAATTATCCACATGGGGTAGTATTCCTATCCCAAGATTTATCACTATTATCACCACTAGTGTCACCAATGCTGCTGCCTGCAAACAAACAAAACAAAAGATGCCACAAAGTTCAGATCTTCAGTACTAAAGCTGCTAATTCAAGTGTCTGTCTTAATGCCCATTGGGATTAATAATGGAATTTTGTCTCATAAAGTGTGACAGTTTTTTTCCCCCTTCTAGTTGGTACTTATTAGAATGGTTCTTCTACCTTGTTGGTGTAAATGGTCCAGTTTGTGATGAGTTCAGAAAGCATTGCTCCAAGAAGTCCAAAAAGAGCCCCTGAAGCACCCACTGATATGTTGTTTCTGATAAACAGAGAAGACAGCACGCTCCCTCCAAATCCAGACAACAGGTAGATTATTCCTATCTTCACTGCAAAAAAATCTCAGCCAAACAAAATGTTACCACCAAATGAATGTTATCATAATATGGTAATGTTTCGCAGAAAGCGGGATTATATATTCGTACCAAATCCAAATTGCTGTTCAAGGCGAATGCCAATGAACACAAGGCTCAGCATGTTTGCAACTAAATGGATCACTCCAGCATGCAACCATATGCAAGACACAAGCCTCCATCCCTCGTGCTGATTCACAACACTATCCCATTTCAAAGCTCCCATCTTTGTCAATCTTCAAAAATCAACACACTTTTCTCAAATCAATTGCTCGATAGCACAAGATTATTCCAATAGCTGAAGAATTTTTAAGTAAATGCATGCAAGTATTTCTGAAAGTAGAGACACACCGACAGTGAGGAAAACACCAAGGTGCGATCATGCTTCATGACAGACTAAAGACAGAAACGTAAAACATGAAATCAGAAACATAGGTGTTGGAGGAAAGCAATGGATCAGCTCTTACGTTGAAGAAGAAGGGCCAAACAGGGGATTCTCTTGCAGAGGCTGGAACGACAACCTCCCGAGGAACCTGGCCACACAGTCTCCTTGAAAACCCAGATTGTTACGAGGACAATTGTTAACGTACATGGACGCAATGAAAACCCCAACATTGGCCACTACGAACATCGGAACCAGCCATGAAGTCCACTGAGTTTCTGGATCATAGCCATGGGAAGAAGAAGCAGAGAAGTCTCTGTTCTTCGATCCTCCTCCTTCTAGATCTCTTCTAGGCATATTCGCTTGTCCTGTCCCAAACCCACAAGCAAAGTCTCAGACTTCTTCTCGAGAAAATCAATGAAGACGGTTAGGGAGTGAAGGAGATGAAGATGGGGCGGATTTAAACGGAGGAGGAAAAGAGGAAGTGGTGGTTGTGGGCTTTGTGGGTGAGCGATTTCAGGCTTCCAACTGACGCAGTAAGCAAGAGGGATGGATCCTCGGTGTTCCATCTTGTACGGTTCTTCGTTGTCATAGCCAATCAATGTTGGTTCCGGTCGGGAAGCTGCCACGTGATTGCGCACGTGGTTCTAGAGACGTTGACTCCCATAGTCTTGTCATGGCGTGGCGACTGCTTATTGGTCATATTTTGAAGTCCGGTGTGGGGGTGCGAACAGTGGATTGAAGCCAGAGTGGGAGGTGTTTCGTTTTCGTTTGGCGGTAAGTAAGCGGAAAGAGGCATTTGAAAGTGGCATGTTGCTTTGCTTCGCTTCGCTTCCAACATCCAAACAGTTAATATATATTTTGAATCAGAATATAATAAAATATTTATTTCGATAAAGATATATATTATATTTTAAATGAGCAATTAAACAGTTTGATGAGGGGTTTTTTCTTGCTTTCGTATCTTCCACAAATATTACTAATGTATTTTGTTAAGAAAGGGTGCATTTTGGAAAGAAATTCCCATTGTTAGAAGTATTTTATCATCATCTCACCTACCTGACTTTGTTCTTTTGTGAAACTTTATTAAACAATTGCTATATCTTATACATTGTTTAGCTTTTAATCATATTGATGGTCCTATTTTTTGGACAAATAGTACTGCAACTTTTTTCCCCCAAAAGAAGAGGGGCTAATTTTGTTTTTTAAAAAAGAGAAAGAAATAGGAATTTATATTATTTCAGTTTAAAAATATCTGGGAAAAAAAGTAAAAGTATGGCATTAACTTAATTATGCTAATCAAATAGTACTGAATAGATAGAGTCAAACGTACAATCTTACAATTAAAGAGTCTAAATTTGCATTATGCGATTGATAGAAAGATTTACTTTTTATCATTTGACAGTGACTCTATTTTGTTCTGGAAAATGTGGTGCAATGTGGGTCATCTTATTGAGAGTTACACTTTCAGCTTTTCGTTGTGAGTATTAGGAGGTGTTTCGCAAGATTAAAAAGTACTTCTCAGGTGCGTTTTTTCAGAAAATGAGACAAACTCCTCTACATATATATTTCGTAAACCGTAAAAGTACTTTTGAAATTATGGTTTGGTTTCCATCCAAACACCCCCTTAATTGGTTGTTTGGATGAACTTCTTTTCTAACTGACTTATGGAAAAAAGTAACTTTTCTAACTGACTTTTTATAAGCAATTTGGAGTAACTTTTCTAACTAACTTTTTATAAGCAACTTCTCCAATTGTCATTTTCACTCATTTTACAACTAAACTCACTTTTCTATTTAATCATCCAAATAACTTTTAACTTTTTCAACTGACTTTTTATAAGCACCTATCCAAACGTAAATCGTATTATACTAACTGAATTTTATTTTAACTTTAATTATAAAAGTCAATTAGACTATAAGTCAATTTTACCCAGCGCCAATCCAAACTCACCCTTAGAAGATTAGATGCATAGATCTTGTTGGGCCGATCATAGAATTGAGCCCAGTTATCATCCAGTTGACTTTTGAACCAAGTTTTTTTCTTTCTTTTTGACCTTGTGAAGCAAGTTGAAAGTCAAGGCTTGGTAAAAACAGATACCCATTATTTAACTAACAGAAACTGGGCGTGGCAACCAACAAGAGCTGACGTAGTGAGTGAAAAATCAACTCTTAGCTCAAAAAATTATGAGCTATCGAAACTTAACTCACTTAAATTTTTTATAACAAACAAAAGGGTGTGGCAAAAAAATTAGTCCCTCGCGACATGAAAAATCAATATTCAAATTCCTAATGAGAAAGATGCTTTCATTTAGTGCAATCATTATATATTATCTTGAATAGAATTGTAGTCAAATAAAAGAATCTCAACATATGATTTTCTAAAAGGTATTAATCATATATTTGCCTGTGACTATGTCAACTGGGGCCAATTATGATGTCAAATCTTTTATGATTTTATTATAGTTAACTCTATATATAATCATATAACTAATATTTTAACTTATAATTGTCTTGTCCTTGCTCTTGTGATGTAATAACAAAGGCATTTTTTAAAATAAGTTACAAGTTTCATCCCGTTTGTAGTTTTAAAGGGATAGTTTTTAAAATTGAAAACAGTACATGTTTTCTGTGGTATGAAATAAAATTTTAATTTCACGTTGCAAAATAAAAATACATAACAAAATTTGACGATGACGGTTACGTAACTAAGCAGCCGCGAAGGCCCTATTAGCATAATAATCATTTTTCCATGTGTTTGTTGGGTTCTTCTTTGTCATGATGAGATTAATACAGCCGCTAGAAGAATTAAAAGGTCTGATACCCTCTTCTAACTCAATTAAATCATTCATAAACGTGTCAACAATATTAAAAGGGTTAAGCCATGTATAAACACACACAAAATTATAAACCATGCTTCAAAAATAATATAAGTGTGTCTATGTATATGTTATATAAAATTTATAGAAAGTACTCATTCGATACTTAGTATAAAAACACTTTAAAATGAATTTTATATTTAAGATTAGAAGAATAGTATTTATTTATAAATCACAAACAATTTCATTCATTCCATGCCTCTTGTCATGCATGAAGGGAAAAAAAAAAGTACTAGATATTTCTCATTCACTCTTTGATATTTCATAGTTTGATATCATTTTTTGTTCATACTTTAAAACTTAACAAAATGGCGCGATTATTTCTCATTGCTGGTTTCATTTTTCTGCCCCTGTGTGTGTATATATATGTATACTCATCCCGTTTTCAATGTAAATTATAATTAATTAATTTAAGTAGATTAAAGTTGTTAGGTAAATTACTGAATATAATTTTTTTTCTAAAATACCCTAAGCATCTTTCCTAATTCATTTTCTCCTTTTCATACTTGATTATTATTGAGGAAATATTAATAGGGTTAATTTAGAAAAAATAGATAAAACAGATAAATTTGTGAAATAAATATTACATATATAATTAATATCAATTTTTTAATTAGGTCATATATTGAAAACTGGATGAGTGCGTATATTCTTGAAGCTTCATACTTAAAAACTAAAATCATTCGCTATTCTATTTATATTTAATAGCTAGGTAAGGTAAGCTCTTGACATAGATTGCTTACAGAGGGGTGCATTTAATCAATCGCTCGTCCATTGAATCTATCAAATACAAAATCAAAATGTATGTTCACAGTTCACACTTCACACATTGTGTTTTGGGCATTGTATTGCCATCTAAATTATCAAATTGCTGCGAGAGATAATTTCATATTTTCTACTATTTTAAAATTATAAATTATCATTCACAAATTTGTTATTTATGAATTACGAGATGAAATTATAAAATGAGATTTAGAAACAGAAAAACGAAATCAACGTGACTGATCTGATAGACACTCTACTTACTCAGTGTCTGTTATAACTCAAATTCGGATTAGTCAAAATCTACTATATATTTAAGGATTAATACAATTTTTTATCATTTAAATTTGTTTTTATTTTGATTTTGGTTCCTCAAATTTTAAGCTATAGATTTTGATCTATCAAATTTTGTTTCATTTAAAAATTGATTATTATAATTTAATAAGAACCTGGACGATTTTACTTCTAGAGGACCGTGATCTATGATATAAAATTTGACAGGCTAAAATTAAAATAAAAAAATTTGATGAACTAAAAATTATATTAATCTTATATTTAAATACAGGGTGATCTGTTAAAAATTAGAATAATGATCATGTATCAACAGTTAGTTAGTTTATTTCTGAGGCGTATATATTCGTAATCGTGATTTAAACTTTCTTTTGACAGGAACATGGTCAAAGAACTATAAAAGGACGAAATAAAACCAAGGGGGGGAGTAGAAATTAAGTAACTTTATTTTTCACCCAAAAGTTGATCTTCAATTATATGTATTAACGAATTTGTTGAAGTAATTTTGCATCTTGAGATGACGTTATGGTATTTAACTACATGAAATTTTTTAACATTGTATTTAACTACGTTAATGAATTCATAGTTTTCTTTCACAGTTTATTTATTAAATTATAAGTAATTAATTATTATACTGCTTCATTAATTTTTTTTAAATTATGACTATTGCAGATTTGGAGTAGTAACTCCAGCACGAATAAAAAGAAGCATGAGAATTTTTCATCCAAATCATATGCTAATAAATGCAGTCCCCCCCCCCCCCCCCCCAAAAAAAAACGAATCGCATATATTGAAAATTGTGACTCAGCTTGACTTTCTTTTCCAGGGAACATAGTCAAAGAACTACAAAAGGACGAAAATAAAGGCAAAAGTAGAAAATAGAAATCCGTTTTGCAAGTAACTTTCTTTTTCGCCAAAAGGCCTATCTTTATTTTTTTGTTTAGATGAAAAAAGGTTCATCTTCAAGTAAATCCAATCAATATCTTGATTTTGAAAAGCGTATCCTCATTATTTAATTATCATATCACAACACGATGCATGCTTTCATTCATAGCAAAATAAAATTCATCCAAAAAAACTCATTATTAGAAACCATGCATTAAATTAAGGGCCTGTTTGGATAGCAGGCCAAACCATAGTTTGAGAAAAAAATCACCCAAACAGACACAAATTATCTAAAACCATGGTTTGAGAAGTGAATCCATTCTGCTTCTGGCTCAAATTGAAGAGTATGACTGTGCCTGTTAGAATAAATCTCAACAATAATATGACTTTAACACCCCTTAATTAATTTTTTATAAACATGTTTAATCTTATATCTTGTAAATAAATATACACATATTAATTATTTATTAATTACATTATCTTATGTATTATTAATTATGTTGGTAAAAAATATATTATTAACAATTTTATTTCTTCAAATTAAAATATATCATACAATCTATGTTTTATGTAATTATCATATTAACTTATATTTTTTTTAATAATTTGTACATATAAAAAGTGCTTCTGATAACAACTATCCAAATACTCTCACTTCTCAGAATCACTTTTTCACAAAATCTATTTTTTCCAGAATCTATTCTCCAAACTATAGTTTGGTTTCATCCAAACACCCCCTAAATGTGCTAAATAAGATTCTACGAGGGTGGAGCTCAATTCGGATAAAAATGGTAGTTAATGCAAGAAATATAAATAATTAAAATTTTTTTGCTAAGTAATAATTTTATTTGAGATATCATCAAAAACTAAATGTGAGTGCACCTCGTCGAACGATAATTTAAATCACCATTCACCATGTTAGAGAGATTAAACATTTTTAATAGATTCCAATTCCCATCAGTTAATAATTAAAAACTTAAAATAAAACAACTGTCAAGCCCAAGGCCGAAGAAGTAAATGGGACAAAAAACAGTAAAGATTAGATGACAAAACTCAAAAGTACTTGTTTTTTTTTTAAAAAAAATCTAAACCATGATTTCAGAGCAAATTAGCCAATAACCTATTAAAATCCAAAAATCTATTTGAAAGTCTAGGATCATGGTTTTTACCAAAGCACACTCTTAAGTCATAGATATGCTGGGTGTCCTTCAAATCCCAAATTTTAATTAAATAGCTGAATAATCTTTTGAGCAATTGTTGTCATTTGACTGACTGAATATGTGTCTCTACTTCCGAATCTTCCATCCATCACTCTTGCCGGATGTTTAGTCACATTAAAATAAAATTGAGAATTCTAAAATAATTCATTCTTTTTTTTTTTTGGGACCAAATTATTATTTGCTTATCACTTTATCTAAAATAATAATTCATTCTAGCCGGACAAAAGGAAAAGGTATCCTAATCCAAAAAGTATAGCAACAGTGAAATCACTGAAGATTATTTCTATAAGTTTGGTATATATATTCTAAAAAGGGTCAGTATTCATAGGATCCGTATATTGAAATTTGAGATTTTGGTTCCTTTTTAGAGTTCCATTTAGTCAAAGTTTTATCAAAATCCACAATCCCAGAATCAGCAGCCAACTGGGGAAAAAATCCATTGTCCCTAACTTTCCTTCTTTCCTGATGCTGCTAGAAAACTATCTTTTCACTCAAAAACGTCATCATTTATAACCTTTTTCTTTTCTTTTCTTTTTAAAATACATGCTTGCATTCTCACCAAAACAATATTGATTTTTTTGTCAGCAGTATATGAAATTGATTCCAAAGCTTGGGTTAACAAAACCGTATTTTAAATACTAAATAAGAATTCCAACTGGATGGATTTCAACTGTGATAAGAAATAATCATAAGCGTTTGATATAAGAAAATACTTTAAAGTGATTGTAAATAATTAAGAACTCTAGGTAAGACCATTACAGTTTAAGGGGTATCTAGGTGAAAATAAAATCATAGTTTTAAAAATATTTTTATGATATATAAAATAAATATGCATGAAAAAGAATTTGTTTCGATTCACGGATCAATAATCCAAAACACCTTAGATTTGAGATGAGGAAGTCGGGAGGGGGAAAACAGCAAGAAATTTGTTAATCTTTACCGAAAATGTGGGTCGTACTCGGCTCTCATGTTTTTCTCAATTTATATCGGAGTTTTTAATCCATAAACCTTACTTTGGTTGCATAATCTTTTATTGATGGTTTTCATAAGGAAAAATAATTTTATTACCTTCGATTCTTAATATAAGAGTTAATTGACTAATTTAAATAGATTAAAAAAATTAATTAAGTTAATTATTTATAATAAATAGGAGTTATCTTTCATAAAATATCTTTATTAATCAAATATATTGGTTATAACTACTATTATTATAAGGATTACCTTGAAAAAAATAGATAAACATAAAAGATAGAATAAATTATGGTTTTATATTTAAGAATAAAATAAAAATGAAATAAATTCTCATATTAAAAATCAAACTCGTATATTTTACATGTATAGTCCTTTTTGCCCTTCGATGGCATGAAGTCAAGTTGTCGGTTATGTGCGTATACGACGTAAACGCGCAAACGCGCACGTGCGCACACACGTGTCACACTTTTCAGCTGTGTTAGTCAATTGAATGATGTTTGTTATACTCTATTTTTTTATTGCAATCTAAAAGATGGTTTGAAATGTTTTTAAGTCGACGCGTATTTGTGTGTATGTAAACACTCAAACAGACATGTTAATACATTATAAACGAGTGTAGTGGTATATTTTTCATTCGTATTTTTAATTTGCCGGATGTTTGGTTACATTCTAACAAATTAAAGCATTCTAAAGTTTAATTTATTAATGCCCAAAAAGAAGGCATCCTAATTCAAAGAGGCATGCTTGGGGTGAAGGTCATTGAAATTATTACCATGAGTTTGGTGTATTATAGACAAAAGGTCAATAGTCAAAGGAGAAACTGTATATTGAAAATTGAGATTTCACTTCCTTTTTAGAGTTAAGTTTTAGTCAAAATGACAGGCCCAGAATCAGCAACCTTCTGGAAAAATCCACTGTAAGTAATTTCCTTTTAATCCCCAAAAAAAAAAAATCATTTATCTCTTTTTTTTATTTTCTTATTTTTTAAGAAAATAAATATTTGTGAATCTGACAAAGAATGACTAGAAATGTCACAAAATCCGTTGAGTCCCAAAGTCACGTCATTGATGGATTCACTATCGAATTCAACAGATCCTCACTGTCCCAATCACACGCGTACGAATGAGGCCTTTCCTCTGCATTATCGTGAGTTGTAATGTTTCTATTGGTTGCTTTGAGTTCATACCATGCTTTTACCGTGCACCTCCACACACCATATCTTCTCCCACCCTCTGACAACATGACAACCCACACGCGCGTGACACACTCGCTCCGAATCGGATTGTGGCAGCAGACATCACGATCCCCTGTTTTTGGCAGTGGGCCCCACTCTCCCTTCTCTCTCCTCCTATATATTTCAATTTCAATTCCTTCATTCTCATAAAATCAAGACAGAGAGAGATAAGGGGAAATAGAGAGAGAGAAAGAGAGTTTGCCAATGGAGTGAAGGAAGGGCGAGGAAGGAGTCGAATCGGAAGCGTATAAAAAAATAGAGAGCACGGCCACAGAAGAAAGCCCTTGACCTTGGTATTACCTTGGAGTCATAGTAAGTCAGCTCCTTTAATTTTGTTTTAATATTCTATAGAATAATAGTTTTTTCTCTTCCTCTTACATGTCCTTTTCTCTTCCACAGATTCCAGGGAGAGAGAAAGTGAAGGATCTGAAAAGTTCATTACTCTCTTGGCTGTTCTGTGCAACCAAACCAACCAACAGGCTGTAGTATTTGCTTTCGCCTTTTACTTTCTTCACTGGCGAATTTAAAGGTATCATTTTTCTCCGTACCTTGGGTTGGTTTCTGTTCCATCCACCATTTCTTTTCGTTTTCTTTTTCTTTTCCCCCCCCCCTTTTCTTCTTTTCCCTCCGTCCAACGAGCAAGCTGAAGAAGAAGGGCAAATGAGAGAGAAGGTTGCAGAGGAGGGTATTGTCAAATGGGCCTTTTCGCCTAGATTTGCCTATGATGCTCTTCAAAAGTCAGTGAGATGAATCCTTTGTTTTCTCTGTTCGCTGTATTTTATATATTCCTTTCCTTTATCCTTTCCCAGTCTCTTTCAGAAGTCTTCGATACTGACAAAAATTTTCTGTTCATGGGGTTTAAGCTTAGATCAAGAGGAAACGTCTTTTCCTCCTCCTCCTCCTCTCTGTCCATGTCCATATGAAGCAGAGGCTTTCTTTCTGTGGAGAGAGAGAGAAATGAATTTGGAAGTCATGCATGAGTGTTGAGTGTTGACAATGAGACAACCTTTTCAGTTCTATCCTTTGTGAAAAAGAAAACTCGTTTTTGTCAGTTTCGTAGCTTATCTTCAATTTAAGGTCAAAAAGTTGAAGAACAATCATCCAAAATCCCCAAAAGTGCCTTGACTTAAGTGATTGTTACAGTTTCAAGAAAAAAGAAACCCGGAGAACAAAATCAAAGTCAGAGAAAAAGGGTAAAGAGAGAGAAGCCAAAAAAAAATTCCTCCGCCTTTTCTTTTCGTCCACTGTATGCTCCGTCTTCTTTTTCGCTTGTCCTCTCTCGGCACCTTCTGATTTATTTATTTAATTACTCTTTATCAAATAATGAATTCGATTTGTGCTTCTTACTGTTCATCTTTTTGCAATGTTTCTGATTAGAGCATTAGTATGCAGAAAAGGAAAATGGATGCGCATGTTGAGATGGGTCTTCTTGGGGAAAACTTCGATCCGAGTTTGATTGCGAGGATTAGGGATGATGGGTATGAGAGTCGTTCTGGAAGTGATAATTTCGATGGCGTATCAGGCGAGGATGATCAGGATGCTGCAGACGATACACCTCAGAGATCGAAGAAGTACCATAGACACACCCCTCACCAAATTCAAGAACTTGAAAAGTATTAACTTTCTTGGTCTTAATCAGATTTTGTTTCTTGTGATTGATTCGATCATCTGGTAATTCGCTTTTTATTCGTTTTTTCAGTTTCTTCAAGGAGTGTCCTCATCCTGACGAGAAGCAAAGACTGGAACTTAGTAGGAGGCTTGGCTTGGAGACTAAGCAAGTTAAATTCTGGTTTCAAAATCGACGAACCCAAATGAAGGTAATTTGCAGATAGTCGTGAATCAGTCTGCAAAAGTAATTATATTCTTTTATTATTATTTTATTCATCTTGCACTTTATGATTGATCTGTCTCTGTGACAATCGGACAGCTGGAAGATTATGGATAACCTATTAAAGAACAAATTGAGAAAGGGCATATTTGGGGATACAAAAATTTGAATTCCTTTAATTGTTAAAGACCAGTATTTATTGTTGACGATCTGGTGGATGGTGCATTAATGAAGATTTGTCTTTTAATTTTTGAATTACCAGACGCAACTGGAGCGTCATGAGAATCATTTTCTGAGGCAAGAAAATGACAAGCTCCGAGCTGAGAACAGTATGATGAAGGAAGCCATGTCCAACCCGGTATGCAACAACTGCGGAAGCCCAGCCATTCCTGGGCAAATCTCATTCGAAGAACACCAACTAAGGATTGAAAATGCTCGATTGAAGGACGAACTGAACCGCATATGTGCCTTGGCTAACAAGTTTCTGGGAAGGCCAATCTCAACCATGGCTCTTGCAACCCCAAATTCTGGTCTTGAGCTAGCCATTGGAAGGAGTAATAATACTATGAGCGGGATTGGTCTTGGGTCAAGCTTTCCGGTGGGATTTGATATGGGGATGACAATGCAAATGGGAAATGATCAAGCACAGGTTGAGAGATCCATGCTTATAGACCTTGCCTTGGCTGCTATGGAGGAATTGATGAAGATGGCTCAAGGGGACGCCCCTCTTTGGATTAAGACATTGGATGGCGGTAATGAAGTCCTGAATCTAGAGGAGTATGCTCGGATTTTTCCTCCTTGTCTTGGCCCGAAACCTCCTGGTTATGTCACTGAAGCTACTAGAGGCACTGGAGTAGTGACGATCAACAGTTTGGCTCTTGTTGAAACATTGATGGACATGGTATATAACATTATCCTCAATTTGATCCATCAAACACTTTGTTCTTATGGTTTATTTATTGTTCTGATTGATTAATTCTGGGAATATGCAGAATCGATGGGTGGAGATGTTTCCGACCATGATTGCTAGAGCTTTGCCGCTCGATGTGATATCAAATGGCGTGGGAGGGACCAGAAGCAGTACTTTGCTCTTGGTATATATATTTCTCTCCTGCTTTGTTTTATTCCTAGTATATCAGATACATACAACACAACATTGTAATTATGCACTTCAGAATTACAGTTTTTTACTTGTATCTTCAACCTGATCGGTACGATTATGTTGCCTTGTCAGTTGGAAGCTGAGCTGCAAATGCTTTCGCCGTTGGTGCCCGTTCGGCAGACGAGATTGCTGCGATTTTGCAAGCAGCAAACAGAAAATCTATGGGCTGTGGTTGATGTTTCAGTCGAGATTGGTCGTGACCCCACCAATGCACACCCTTTCGTCGCATGCAGGAGGCTTCCTTCTGGCTGCCTTGTGCAAGATATGCCCAACGGTTACTCCAAGGTACGTATACTTCTTCATATATATATATATATATATATATATATATATTATACACTTTCATTATCTGACCCAAACGTGAAGTATTTTACTGATCGCACAGACAGATTCGGAATTCGTATATATTAGCTGGAGCTGCTTCTTATTGTCTGTGATCGCTTCTTGAGATGAGTGAATCGAGGCTTGCATGGTTTATGAATAACGTGGAAGCTTCATTTTTGGTCCGGCATCTTATATATATCTTACTTTATCTTCACTAAGTCGGCAAATAATTAAGATTCGATTGATTCTTGGGTTTTTCCATGTTTGTTGTGTGAAAATCTGAGCCATGCTTCGATTCCTATCTCTCTAATAAAGATATAATATATATTTTACACTATTTTTTTTTAACTGTGCTCGAGGTTGTAATGACCTGTATCCAGTCTTCTGTGCTATCATAATTTATATATGTATGTGTGTGTGTGTGTACTTGATCCAGGTGAGATGTTAGTCCGTGTCTTCCACAGAATCAAACCTTTGTTTTTTTAATCCCACTACTGTACAACACTCTATAAAATCACAAACTTATTAGTATGGTGGCTAGAGGGGTCATTTTTGATGCTATTGTTTTCATCTATGTTTATCTATCAAGCGCACGTGTAAATAATTAATATGAAAAAAATATGCCATTTTGACCTCCCTGGTCTCCCATGAAAGAGAATTAATCTCTATATTATATTTTATGATACATTTCCTTGCATGCGTGTCTATCGTATATTGCAGGTTACTTGGGTAGAGCATTGGCAGTACGATGAGAATGTGGTGCACCATCTTTACCGTCCGATGGTGAACGCCGGCATTGGCTTCGGTGCTCCTAGATGGATCGCCGCCCTCCAAAGGCAATGCGAATGCTTGGCCATCCTCTTGTCCTCTTCCCTTCCTATTGATGATCACGCTAGTATGTCACATTCTCATTCCACTTGCTTCACCAGGGTTTCATCCTACGATTTTAGCTTGTTCATTTATGTTTGATCCAAACAAAACCTTGATGTTCTGATGATGATGTCCCAGCACTGAGCCAAGGTGGGCGGCGGAGTATGGTGAAGCTGGCACAACGTATGACGGACAACTTCTGTTCTGGGATAATCGCTTCCTCTGGCCTCAGGTGGGACAGCCTCCGTGTGGAGACGCTGGGAGATGACGTTAAGGTTATGACCCGCAAGAGCGAAGGCGAACCAGGCGATCCTCCCGGAGTCATGCTCAGCGCCGCCACTTCCATCTGGCTGCCGCTGTCGCAGCAGAGTTTGTTCGACTTCCTCCGGGATCAACGCCGGAGATTCGAGTGGGACATCTTGTCCAACGGCGCCGGTACCATGCAGGAAGTGGCTCTCATTGCGAAGGGACAGACACATGGTAACTGTGTTTCTCTACTACGGACCAACGTAAGTATATACTGTCTTGTCCCCTCCTATTTCGATTTTCGTAAGTCGGACATTTAGCTTAGTGGACATTTATATATTCAGGGTGCTAATGGGAACGAGACCAGCATGGTGATGCTGCAAGAGACATGGACGGATGCTACAGGGTCTATGGTGGTTTATGCACCAGTTGATGTGCAGTCGCTGAACGTGGTGATGAGCGGCGGCGATTCTTCGTACGTGGCTCTCTTGCCTTCTGGCTTCGCCATTCATCCCGACGTCAGCCGCAACGGGAGTCCTCCGGGCGGTGACGGTGGCAGTGGCGGAAGCTTGCTTACGGTAGGGTTACAGATACTGGTGAACAGCCTGCCAACAGGGAAGCTGACGGTGGAGTCCATTGAAACGGTGAACAATCTAATGACGGCCACAGTTCAGAAGATCAAAGAGGCGCTCAGAGTTGCATGAAGTCGATGATGATTACAAGTAGTGTTAATGGAGTCTGCAGTTTTCAGATTTAGGGTTTGGATTTTTAAAGGTGGAACAAAAATGAGTAGTTGAGAGGAGGTAAAGAGAGGATATAGAAAGCGGTGGTGGGGGAAGTAAGGGAAGGTTTCGAGTCAAGAACGAACCATGCATGGTAGAAAGAACAGGGTATATGATATGGTGGCAGCGGGTGGTTCGGGTATTGACTCGTTGACCTCCGAGCGTTACTCGGTTTTTCATTTCTCCTGGAGTCTTTTTTTTATTTTTTATTTTTTCCCTTTCTTTGTCTTATATGATGATTAGTGTTTGATGTCGTTCATGAGTCTTACGTTATTATAATATAAAGTTGGAACTTCAGAGTGTCCTCTGTTCAACTCCTTTTGGTTTTTCTTTTTTGTCTCTTGCTTTGGCTTTTATACCTCCTCTGTTCTATAGCCAAATTTGTCTCCTTTCTTCGGTTTCTGATAAAATCCCGTGACTGTAAATGGCAAAGAAATATAATAATCGGGGAAAACTTAAGAGCAAATTAAATGGTTTTTCGTTATTATTTTACATGACTCAAGTTTGATTTCTTCAAAAACAAATACTCCTTCGGTCCTTAATATAAGACCCATTTAACTAATTTGATTAGATTAAAGAAGTTAGATAAGTTAGTTAATTATAAGAAATATGACACGTTTTTTCTAAAATACCATAATCATATTTCTTAATACCTCATTTTTCTCTTATACTTGATTATGGTTGAAAGGGTATTCATAGGGGTAATTTAGAGATAATTGATAAATATGAGAAATGAGTCTTATATTTAAGACCAAAACCAACTCACCAATTGGGTTTTATATGAAGGACCGGAAGAGTATTATTTACATTTATAGTTATTTGGTCACATCAAATTTTAACACTGTCGATTTGATTAGTTTTCGTTAACCCTTAAATAAAAAAATGATTGTGCAAAAATTTTATCCTGTTAATATAGGAAGTTATCAATTTCCTTTTCCATAGGATTATTTTTTAAATTTGGTATAGTTTTTAAAATGAGGTTTCTGAATTTATTCTTTTGTAAGCAAAAACATTATCGCGCCAAAATTTAGAAGTTTCTTTTGGCCTGAAATTAAAATGTTATTAGTATGTGAAGGACTGTTACTGATAAACAATTTTATTCGTATAAACATAAAAAATTTAGTTTTATTTATACGAAACTAAATTAAAATATGTGAGGGTATTCACTTTTGGGCCTATGCTTGCTTTTCTTTTTGGGCTGTTTTATGTTTTTTTTTTTTATCCATCCTCTCCTTCTGGTTTTTCGGTTGATACGAAGGAAACATTCTGAACCGAAAGAGGCGGCCAGCGACAATTGAGTTACAAGATCTGGGCTTTTTTCGGCTGTCACAAGATCTGGGCTCTCGAGGGCAATGAAAGCTCATTCACAAGGCACCCTAAAAATTGAAGTAATTATACCATTGCCCCATTATTTTATTTATTTTATGCAATCTCCTCTTTATGTTTTATTATTCGTCTTCGGATCCCCACTAGGCACCATGCTCGTTTGCTATCCCTTCCCTTGTTCCCCTCCATGTCTTCATGTACAACGAACAGGCGCTAAACCCTGAAATCTAACAGCCACAAGAGCTCAAAATGCGAGTCTTCTTTTCCTATGGCGCCAATATCTTCAAGCGCAAGACCCTAACACATGAGAACACTCGATTATTTCTGAATATGTTTAGCTTCACCCGAGAAATGTCGCAGTCCACTGCCATTCCCAAAAAGCTTCAAAGAGTTCGAGATCATGGCTATGACAACTACATGGAAGTCGAGAAGAAAATGAGAAAAGTTCTCAAATTTCAGGACCTCATTCTTTCGCAGCTCAACCAAACACTCCCAATCTCTCGCCTCGACACCCTCGCTCGCCGAATCGGCTTGAAACAGCACGAAGCCGGCGCGTTCATACTCAAATTCCCTCATGTTTTCGAGGTTTACGAACACCCCGTTCAGCGGATTCTCTTCTGCCGATTAACCCGGAAAGCCATTCTCCAAATCGATCAAGAAAGGCAAGCCCTCATCGCGCAAATTCCAGACGGTGTCACGCGCCTCCGGAAGCTTTTGATGATGTCTAACACCGGAAGGCTTCGTCTGGAGCATGTTCGTATTGCTCGGTCTGCGTTTGGGTTACCGGACGACTTCGAGTACTCGGTGGTTCTCAGGTACCCGCAGTATTTTCGATTGTATGATGCCAAAGAGACCAGGAATAAGTACATCGAGCTTGTGGAGAGGGATGAGAAGTTAACTGTGTGTGCCATAGAGAAAGCTAGGGAGAAGGAATACAGGGAGAAAGGAGTTGAAGCTGAAAATATTAGATTTTCTTTCATTATAAATTTCCCTCCGGGCTTTAAGATTGGGAAGTATTTTAGAATTGCAATGTGGAAGTGGCAACGTTTGCCATACTGGTCACCTTATGAAGATGTTTCAGGATATGATTTGAGATCGATTGAGGCTCAGAAGCGAATGGAGAAGAGAGCAGTTGCTACAATCCATGAATTGTTGTCGTTGACTGTAGAGAAAAAAATTACTCTGGAGAGGATTGCTCATTTTCGGATGGCAATGAATTTGCCCAAGAAGTTGAAAGACTTTCTTCTTCAGCACCAGGGGATATTTTATGTCTCAACTAGAGGGAATCAAGGGAAGCTGCACACGGTTTTCCTCAGGGAGGCGTATAGAAAGGGAGAATTGATAGAGCCCAATGATTTGTATTTAGCAAGAAGGAAGCTAGCTGAGTTGATTTTGACAAGTCCCAGGAAAGCAAACGTTGATAGAGAATTGATTGGCTATAGGAGAAGTAGAGAAGAGGATGAAATGGGCCCAATAAGAAGAGCATGTGTTGAGAATGGTTTTGAGGACTTTGAGGGTGGAGATAGTATCGGGCAAGAAGGGGATGCGGAGGCTGATTTGTCATCAGGCATGGGTTCTGATGTTGATTCTGAAATTGAAGATGAGGATGACGATTTTGAGGATAATGTATCAATGGAAAGGACATCTCAGTAACATTAATATCAGGTTGAGAAGGTGGAATTGAAAACTTTCACCTGGCTTGGTTGGATGCTTTCTGTGGAGAGAATATATTGAGGGATTCTTTCAACGTTGGTTCTTCCTATTTCGCTGTTTAGAAGTCTCTCGGTGGCTTCAAAAGAAAGTATTCAAAGCAGTGGACATTAGTTAAGATTGCTATCTATCTCATCTCATCTCATCTCATCTGAAGTGATCATATGACATGTGACTTGTTTGGCTAGTATGCAGCGAGTTTTGTGGCCATTATCATGAATATCTTTTCTTCAATGGTGGCTGGCAAACCATACTGTGGGAATTTGGATTTGCTGGATACTGAGTGCCAGATCTTGAAGATGATTGTATGTGTCATTGCTAAACCAATAAGACTGGAACTGATATGTTGTCAGGTTTATCTGTACACAGAGAAACAATTAAATGGAAGAAAACTACCAAGCAAAGGAAGGAATTACACCTTAAGCTCGAAGCTTCAAATTGTTGGAAGGTATAGGGCTTAACTCGGACGTTCATCCAACCACATAAGGCAACTCCAGTTAACTTGAGTTTTGTTACTATCCTGTTTTGGAAATTCGTTGACATGAAAAAGCAGTGGCTCGTAAACTGATGCACAGGTAATTTAACATTGGCTCATCAGTGTTATGCTAGCGTACTAAATGCCGTTAGTCTTCAAAAAACAATAACTAGCCTTGTGTCACTAAGCTAGATAAGCTGTATGAATTGTACAATGGCATTGTGCTCTTTCAATACTGACTTCGCTCATTTTTCTTCATAACTAGTCCCAAGCATAGACAAAAGAGTGTTATGTTAGTCCCTCAGACAAAAAATGTGATTTCCCATGTCAAATTATGTTTTGATCAATACATGCTTCGATCAAAATGTCTTCATCAGATTACTAATTATTTTATGTGGGAACTTAAAGAAGTCATCAATCGAGACCTCTTGGTTAGCGGCTCATTAGAGGAATTGGTTTCAAGACAGGGCACAAGGATATTGTATGATTCACGTAGCTGACCCACTTAATGCGATAAAGCTTTTATCGTTGACTTTTTCTCTTTATTTTTATTCAATTGGGAACTTTGATCAGATAGGTAGAAGTTTTCTTTCCCTTGGTTGGCAAGCATTGACATCGCTACGAAGTATGTGCAAATTGGTGGAGATTACAGACTAATAATAAGCTTCGTCATTTTGCTGTTCACCTATTGGCTTGTTGACTTTTACAGTTTGATCTTCTATGAGTGGCGAACAGAAAAAACTAGAGTGAACTCGTAGGTTTTCTGAGACAGGCAGATGAAAACAGATATAGAAATTTGATGATAAGTGGATAGCTAAGCAATTGTATAGCGTTTTGTAGGGTTGAAGAAGGAAGTCATGAGACTGATGATCAAGAAATGACCGAAAACCATCTCAGACTTGAAGATTAGATGAGGCGGAGTCAATTGTTGGTGGGTTTGGTTCAGCTAACATTGAAGGGGAAGGACGTGTAAGAAACAATAACGGCCTGTTTGAATTCTTATGAAAATTTACTGCCATACTTTATTCATTTTTATAATTCTGATACAGTTGGGCTTATCATATTCACAAGTCTGATGCAAACTTGCTGGTTTGACTTTGCTGGGATTCATTGTAAATTCAAAGCAGGGTCCTACACTCCATTGATATTCTGGTTTACTGGGGAAATTTCCAGTTGCACATAAGATTAGATGTACGTGTGGGAACTGAATTTGCGTGATTCATTTTGTTGATTATTTGACTTAATTAAACTGTAATTGGGTCAAATTAAGCCCGTCATTTACCCAAGCAAAAAAGGAAAGTAAACATGTTAGGCACGTTCTTGTTTTTTTAATAAAAAAAATCCATATATTTATTTTAGTTTACATTTGTTTTTATGAATTTGGGGGGAAATTTATTGGAGTAGAATACCCGCTTTAATCCTTATACAGTACATGTTGATTGGGACATTTTGGGTCCATGCTGAACAGAAACCCATTCCAATTATTTTAATTGTAAATTATAAGTTTTTATCTTTAAAATTTGACCACAACGAGTGCGAGGGAAGCTGAAAAGATTCCTTCATTCCTTGGTTTTTAAGAAGACCTCAATCAGTTTTATTTTAAAGATAATTTCTTTAACACAACGATACTAAGAGGGGAGAAAAAAAAACCTTAATGTTCCCTTATTACGTTTTATTAATGAAACAACCAATTAACTGGAGTTACAAAAGTAACGTACCCAGATCTAAAAATTTATGATAGTATGTTGTCAAATCTTTATGATTAAAATAATTTTTACATAACAAAATATTATCGAGAGAGCTACCTCCAATTCGGTATTTAACATAAAATCTATGAAAACCTGTATTTCATGAATCCCTAACAAAACAATTCATGTAAACTCCGTGAAACGTACGAAACGTAAAATTCACTATTTAGTTTAAGTTATAAATTAATATATAAAATAAATTATCTCATTCAAATCTATTTAAATCAAGTTATACATATAAGACGCCTGGTTGATTGCCTTTTTTTGACCAGCTGGTTGATTATTACTTAAATACGTATGATTGCATATAAATATTACGAGGTTTAAAATATGAGGCAGATATAATTTAGAAGGTATAAGTCAATATGATATGGTGTGGATGTTATATGATATACTCCTCTGGTTTTATTTATAAGGCATTAAAAAAAAATATTTTTTAGTCCTATCTAAAGGGCATTGAGAGAATTTTTTTACACAGATGTGCAATTTTAATTCTTATTTATTATTATGTTGACTTTGTTTATATGGGGTATAATATATATTAAATATGAGTAAAGTTAGAAAATTATTAAATTTTAAATGAGAGTTAATGAAATTTAAAGTTTTTCTTGGCTTGTATGAAACATTTTATAAGTGTTTTATAAATAGGACCAGAAGAGTATTGATTAGCCGCTCAGGTTCGCAACACGTGGACGCGTTTTTTGATGGTCTTGCGCAACCCATATCTCCGTATTTAATCAATCATGTCATTTTTAATTAATACTAGTATGATTATTTATATTCATAACCTATACTATGGACTTACGTATTTTTCCATATTATATGTAACCACATATATATATTTGCGTATTCAAACTTAGGTCTTGCTTAATTAATACGGCGACCCCCGTCGTGTCTGGGATATTTTAGATTTGCTTTTGTTAGTATATGGGTGTTGGTGGCTAGACATGGTACCGTCCAATTCATGAAAAACAAATCAATAGAAGGATGCAATTTTAAATAATACTAGTATTTCTCTGATATACAATGACATTATTTATGGCTCATAAACAATTTGATTCATTTCTCAAAAGTCTACATTTTTTTTTACCAACCCCAAAGTACACATAAATAGTCTACAAAATTTGCCAAAAAAAAACAGAGAGAGAGAGTCTACAACATTATGTTTTAAGGGGGGAAAAAATCTCATGACAAAATACTCATCCGGTCCTGAGTGTAGCAACTAGCTACGTCTGATTCTAAATATATAAGACCTTAATTTATATTTTATTTATCATATTTATTATTATTTTCTCAAATTAATACTTTTTCGGTTCTTAATATATGATCTAATTTGAGAGCTGATGCTGGTATTATATGTAAAACATATTTTACAGGTTTATTAATATTTTTAAAATTAATCCTATTGATATTTCCTAACAATAATCAAGTAGAAGAGAGAGAGAATTAAAAGATGAATAGAGTGTTTTAAAAAGGACATACCGTATTGGCTAATGTAATTAACATATTTACTCTATTCAAATTAATTAATGAGATTTATATTAAGCACAAAAAGAGTATAATATGATATAATATAATATAATATTATACAGGTATATTTTAGAGATCATATCAGGTTTATAAGAATGAAATAATGTATTTAGATTTTTTAATTAATTTAAATTAGTTAAATAATTCTTACACTAAAAATGGAAGGAATATAAGAGAAGTACTCTGATGATTATATTGTATTACACTTCAAATTTGAATTCCTTTTATTTGAAATAATTCGAAAGAGCTGAATCTGTGAGCCATGGGAATAAAATTAGATGTGATGGGCATTTAGAGAAGCAACACGCAGCCACAGGTTAATGATAGAAGACTAGAAGTTGATGCGATCCATGGGATAAGACAAAGCAGCTGCTCGGTGATTGAGAGTGACGACCTCTATTTTGGAAATACAGGCACTCTAAAGCAAGTTCAGCTTCTTGATTGGATCCCGGCAAAAAACAAAAAGGAAAAAGAAATATAGGCATTCTTTGTTTTGTTGAAACAAACGTGTCATGCTATCAAGTGGCATGTGAATACCGAATTATGCGAGATCAAATTTCACATATGAAAATTAATTATAATAAATACTCTGTCATTTATTCAAAAATACACCTAATGTGAAATATACTCTTCTGATACTATTTATAAGTTACTTTCAATATGTTTTACACTAACTAAGAAAAACTTTAAACTTTATTAACTCTTATTTAAAATTTAACCACTTTTTAACTTTATCTTTATTTAATATACATTATACCCTATATAAACAAAGTCAACGCAATAATAAATAAAGGGTGAAATTGTACATCTATATAAAAAATTTTCTCTCGCTACCTTATAAATATGACCAAAAAAATCCTTTTCTCTTGATTATAAGGCAAGATTTATAGTCCTACTCTTTAGTCTTAAATACAGGGCAAAAATATTATAATTAAATTTTCTTAAAATATTATTCTTTCTTAATTGTGGTCTGTGCAAGGGAAGACTTAAGAAAACTTTCAATAAAATTTGAATGGAAACTTTTGATAATCTATCTAAAAATGTGATTATTAATAAAATATAATAATATGATATGATTCATCTAGTGAATATCTTAATAAAACAGAGCCGCTTGCTGCTGCTGTTACAGTATTACTCCTTATTGATTGCCCTCTGACATGATTTTAATTGGTGATGTGGCACTAAAAGACCAAAAAAATGTTGGGAGTCAAACATCCTTGATCAATACAGGGGCTAGGTGGTTGGTTTTTCAATATTGGACTTAAAGTGGCACCTACTTGACTATTTCTCTACTCTTCCAGTCTTTTATTAAAAAATCTAATTTTTAAAAATAAATTTGTCTTTTTTATAAATTTTTTTAAATATGTCTATGTATTTAACACACTATTATCTATTTTACTTTTAATTTAATGTATTTAATACATTCTTTTTTTTTATTTATCTCACTATTACTCTCTCACATTTATCCATTTATTTATATGGGTATATTTAGAAAAAAAAAACTGTATCTGCTACATATTAATTACTTTTAACTAATTTTAACTGTTTTCTTAAACCACACAATTTAGTTAAAATGATCTTATAAATATTAATCATTTTACAAGAGTTTACAAATCAATTTTTTAGATAATTTTAATGAAATATTTTGGTGAGCTAACTTAACTTGTATTAAAGATCAAATGGAGTAATTTTCACTGATAATATTTTACCATTGTAAGTCATGTTGCACGTATATATGATAATGTCATTTTTGAATTTTGAATCTCGTCTAAATACAATAGGTAGCGTTACTACTGGAGTAACTAATCATTAACAAAGTTAAATTCTTCTGATAGATTTTGTTTTTTAGTTGGCCGCCAAGCATATGGTAAGAGTTTAGAACCTCACAATCACACGATCCATTATATAAATATGTTACTCCTCCGGTCCTAATTATAAGACCCAATTGATTTATTTAAGGAGATTAAGGAAGTAAGTTAAGTTGGTTATTTATAATAAAAAATGTTGTTATTATTAAAATATCCTTGCTAATTAAGTATATTGGCTAAAACTATCATTATTAGAAGGATTATCTTGGAAAAAAATGCATAAATATAAAAGAAAAAATGGATCGGGTCTTATAATTAGGATCAAATAAAAAGTCAAATTGGATCTTATAATAAGGACCGGAGGAGTATTTTATTTTATCTCTCCTATAATTAATGTAATATTAACTTTTGATAAGGATGGATTTAAAAAGTATTTTGAATACTTAACATCTCCAATAACACGACTTCTATTCAACTATATATTTTTTGGTTTTGTGCAGTAGTTACAGTAGACAAAAGTATCTTAGATTTCTTGGGCAATAATCAAACAAAAAATATTGAGAGTCAAATATGGGAAACATTATATATACATATATACATATATATATTAATATTAGAGCACGGTGTGACTCAAGCTGGCTCCAACCTGTACTTAATTAAACCCTAATTATTGATATTAATTACCCTTGCATTTCAAAAGGCATTCAATGATATTACATCTGAGGGGTCATTAAATGTCAAAACTAAATTTTAAATTCACTTAACTTATCGTGCTAATTTAATTTATTAATTTCTTAAATGGTCGTAAATAAGAATTACTAGGATCTTTGGATTGATAAGTAACAGCATTTAAGGGAAAACAAATCTAAGCATCAAGATACTTTTTTATAATAGTCTTTTTAACCCAAAAAAATAGATCGGAATTCCAGCATAACTTATATTTTGAATTACTAAAGTTCATCATTAAGCAACTTATATTAAATATTAAATGGAGTATCATTTATAATAAAATATTGAATCAGATTAAATGGAATCTATCTATTAATTAATATTATTATCTCAACCTGTTCATTTAAAAACAATATCAACTTTAACACATTTTATTTATATTTTGTGCTGATTTTTTTCCTCTTTTAGTATTACTACTATATACAGAATGCATAGATATGCATCGGACGAAATTAAAGAGTGGGTGAGCGTTAATTCATTCAATTGTGATAATGCTATTATTTAAGATTGTTTAACACGCAAATTCTTCATAATTACTTGTTTAGTTATCAACAAATAATGGCATTAATGCTAAAATAGTGCTCAGACATGACACGATTTTAATCTTCTTCGATAGTTACAAATTGTAATCTTAATTTCTATATTCCTTAAAATGATGATGTTTGGTTGAGTTGTACGTGTTTCTCACTCTTAAATTATCCCTTCCCTATAACCAAAAGGCATAGTTAAAATAATGTTAAGGAATAAG